>NC_057798.1:230166916-230173810 GCF_018294505.1 Triticum aestivum
CGGCGGCGGGGGCGGGCGCGGCGGCGCTGGGTGGCCGAAGGGCGGCGGAGGTCGGGTCGGCCGCGGGCGGCTGGCGGACAGCGGCGCGGGTCCGCACGGGCGGCGGCTCGGGCCCCGCGGGCCGGATCTGGGCCGCGCGGGCCCTGGCGGCGGAGGAGAGAGAGGGGGTCGGCGGCGACGACGTGGTGCGCTGCGGTTGGACGGGGGGAGCGGGGCGGATGCGTCCGACTCGGGACGGACATGTCCGGCGGCGGAAGGTGGAAGAAGACTAGGGTTTCGGGGGATTCATCCGCGAATTTCGGGGGAGAGGGCCTATATATAGGTAGAGGGAGCTAGGAGTGTCCAAATGAGGAGCAGTTTTCGCCCACACGATCGTGATCGAACGACCGAGAGCATGGAGGGGGTTTGGATGGGTTTTGGGCCACTTTGGAGGGGTGTTGGGCTGCACACAAAAGAGGCTTTTACGGTTACCCGGTTAACCGTTGGAGTATCAAACGGTCTCCAAATGGCACGAAACTTGACAGGCAGTCTATAGGTGGTGTACCAAGGCCGCTTGGCAAACCTCGGTCCATTCCGAGAAGGATTAACACCCGCACACGAAAAGAGGGAAAAGGGGGCGCCGGGGGACATAGGAGTGTCGGATTGCAAAACAGACAATAAGGAAAATGCTCGGATGCATGAGACGAAGACGTATGCAAAATGAGATGCACATGATGACATGGCAAAATGCAACACGCAAGCAAATGACATGGCAATAACAGCGAATAACTGGCAAACACCTGGCGCATCGGATCCGGGGTGTTGCAACACTCCTCCACTAACAAGAGATCTCGCCCCAAGATCTTAGGACCGAGACGGAAGGGGAAAAGGGATGAGTGAAACAAGAACTCAAGAGAAAAAGCAAAGAATCGAGAGCACTCGAGAAAAAGAGAGGAACGACTTGAATGACGATAATCGAAAGCTCACAGAATTAGATAGACTATGAAACCACTCTGGTTAGAACGAGATAAGAAACGAATAAGAATGAAATGGATTTAGGCAGCACTCCGGCTGAAACATGTAGGAATAGAACACGAGCTTGAGAGGATGGAATGTTACTTGATGAAGACATGACACAAAACCTCCGGAAAGAATTGAAAGAGTTGAATGAAAAGAACGGAGAAGAAAATGACAACTTGTGCTACGAATTAAATTGAAAGCATCTTTAGAAGGAAGGATTGAACGGAGTTGTTGAGAAAATCAACAATGAAAAGAATTGCTTGTTGTGGACTTATGGATAACATCTCAAAATTATGAGGTGATCTCCGACCACAAGCGGAAATGATTGGATAGCTGAGAAGAACAAAGAAATGCAAAACTCCACTTCAAAAGAATACAGAGATTTAATTGCACTTCGAGATGCGAGGAGGAAAGATACTTGGACTCCACCAACAAAATTCTTGATGAACTCTTGAAAAATGAATTAAATCATGAAGAATAACCAGGAAGAACTCTGGTGACAAAAGGATGGTGAGATAGAATGAAGGAAGAAAGAATAAGATGAGCCTTGCGATGATTTAGATGGAGGTTCCGACGAAATGGCCTAGGAAATTTGAACTCCGGAAAAGAAAAGATGAAAACACTTGAAACTAGAATTTATCCATCAGGAACAAACTCCGAAGGAAGGGATTACTCACTTGGATGAAATAAGAATAAGATTTATTATATGCTTATCCTTCATCAAATTAAATTGATGACAAGCAATGGATTTTGCATACTACTTATTCTTCTTGAAAAAGGATTGAGAAGTGACATATCGCAAACTTGAGAAGGTCTTCATGAACCACCAATAGGATTGGAAAGAGCGAACGAATTAATATGATAATCAAAGAAAAGAATCTTGAACGAACCACCATAAGAATTCGAAAATGAACTGATGAAAGAGAATGAATCACCGGGAAGAATTAGAAGAACCATTATGCTAGACGGGATTTAGATGCAAAAGAATAAAGAGATCATGAGCTGATTAAAGAACTCTTGAACGAAGCACCGAGATAAATAGAGAACGATAACTGGAATGTGAGGACGAAGAATTCTTCTGGAATGATGGCCTCCGGTGAAAAGAAATGGAAAAACAACTCCTGAGATACTCCGGATGGGTAAGAAAAAACAATATCTGACAAATGGAATAATTCGAGAGGATAACAATAGACTAGAACCACGAATCTTCGGGAGAAGAGACAAGATTTAGAGGAAAAACTCTTCTTCGGTCTTCACATGATGACGAGAAACACCACCAAAATTACTGAGATACTCCGGTAGACTGACAAGCGAAGAGGTTGAGCCAACAATGAAAGCATTTGAAAACGATCTTGGAGAAGGCATGTGACTGATGAAATTCATTCTTACGTCACACTTGAAAAGAATTGAGAATAACTCCGCGGGAATTAGAAGAGTCGGGTAAGATCCTGGGAAAAAACCTGTGGGTTAGGGCCCACTAAAGAGATAACACCGTTGAAAAGGTTGTTGAAAAGATAGATGATGCACCGGAACAATTGAAATATTTGCATGAGGTGACAACCTCGAAATAATTGAATGCAAACAGAATCTTCTGAGATGTCTTCAGCACTCCGAAAGGATAAACTGGCGAGAGGCGAACGAGCAAGGAAAAACACTTGAGCCGAGGAAAAAGAATATGATCAACCCGAAAAACTTGAATTGAGTGCACCGGAAAAGAAAACAAGACGAACAATGACGAACTAGGCGAGAATTCACTGGATGAAATAATTTACGAAAGACTGAAGAGGTTCCGCACGAATGAAATTGATGCTCGAAAGAGACTCAGGCTCCGGGAAGAAGAGGGTGGGAGGTCGGGAAAAACAAGGCAACTTGGAAGGGGAAATCGACGAATAATTTCAAGAGGAAACACCGGTTGAAATCATTGAGGAAAGAAAGCAAAGACTTCGCATGAGTAGGATGGATATTCGATTACAGACTCCGGCTCCGAGAAGGAAAAAGGGTGGGTGGGTGGGAAAAGAAATCAACTGAGGATTGAACTTGCAAAAACAAAAAGGGTAGAATCGACTTGACGAGAAAATGCACCGAATGAAAAGAGATGAGAGCCAACGACCGGAAAACCAACTGCGTGATCCTAAAGAAAATTTGAAAAGGGAAGAGGAGTAATTCAAAACACCTACGTCAAGATTCCTCACCAGAGCGACGAAGGGGCTGAGGAGTAAAAAGAATTCCTACTCTCCGATATAACTAAACTCCGAAAACAGTTTTCTTCTAGACTCAACAACGGCCAAACTACACGATCAATCAAGGGGGCTCCTAAGGTCGGTCGAGGCTCTGATATCAACTTGTCACGCCCAAGATGCGACCCTATCCTAAAGGAAGTTGTAGGTCCCACCAAGGATAGAAGCGCATCTTGAAGACGCTTTTGCAAGGTAGATATCATTACATCAACATTACATAATAGATGGGGATACATGCAAAAGGCATACAATACCACACGAATACATCATCATCTTACATAAGAGCACCATCCAACTACGGATGAAACACAAACAGAAACTCAAACGACATCCACCCTGCTAGCCCAGGCTGCCGACCTGGAACCTATCCCCTGATCGAAGAAGAAGCAGAAGAAGAACTCCAAAACAAGCAAACATCGCTCTCGAGTCAGGATCATCGCATAACCTGTACCTGCAACTGTTGTTGTAGTAATCTGTGAGCCACGAGGACTCAGCAATCCCATTACCATGGGTATCAAGACTAGCAAAGCTTAAAGGGAAAGGAAGGGGTAAAGTGGTGAGGTTGCAGCAGCGACTAAGCATATATGGTGGCTAACATACGCAAATAAGAGCGATCAGAGAAGCAAAGGAACGGTCGTGAAGCTAGCAATGATCAAGAGGTGATCCTGAACACCTACTTACGTCAAACATAACCTGAAACCGTGTTCACTTCCCAGACTCCGCTGAAAAGAGACCATCACGGCTACACACGCGGTTGATGCGTTTTAATTCGGATCTGGTGTCAAGTTATCTACAACCGGACATTAACAAATTCCCATCTGCCACATAACCGCGGGCACGGATTTCGAAAGATAATACCCTGCAGGGGTTCCCAACTTAGCCCATGATAAGCTCTCGCGATCAACGAAGGATATTCCTTCTCCCAGGAAGACCCGATCAGTCTCGGAATCCCGGTTTACAAGACATTTCGACAGCGGTAAAACAAGTCCAGCAAGACCGCCCAATGCGCCGACAATCCCGATAGGAGCTGCACATATCTCGTTCTCAGGGCAACACCGGATGAACACTACGTACAACTAAAACCAGACCTCAAGTTTCCCCGAGGTGGCGCTGTAAGTGGCTCTGGTTCGGACCAACACTTAGACAAGCACTGGTCCGGGGGGGGGCTAAAATAAAGATGACCCTTGGGTTGGCCGACCCAAGGGAAGGGTATAGGTGGTGGTGAGGCAAATGGTAAAACCAAGGTTGGGCCTTGCTGGAGGAGTTTTATTCAAAGCGAACTGTCAAGGGGGTCCCATAAATCACCCAACCGCGTAAGGAACGCAAAATCTGGGAACATAACATCGGTATGACGGAAACTACGGCAGCAAGAGTGGAACAAAACACCAGGCATAAGGCCGAGCCTTCCACCCTTTACCAAGTATATAGATGCATTAATAATATAAGAGATATTGTGATATCCCAACATAACCCTGTCCACCATGGAGCAATCTTCAACTTCACCTGCAACTAACAATGCTCTAAGAGGGGCTGAGCAAAGCGGTAACATAGCCAAACAATGGTTTGCTAGGAAGGGTGTCAAAGGTTAGAGGTTCATGGCAATTTGGGAGGCTTGAAGAACAAGTTATAGGAAGCGCAGCAAAGCGATAGAACGAAGCAACTAGCATAGCAATGATAGTAGTGAGATCCAAGGTGACGGTCATCTTGCCTGAAGTCCCACAGGGAAGAAGAACGAGTCCATGAAGAAGATGAAGCCACGAAGACGAACCAAGCGTAGACGAACGAATCCTCACGATCGCAACGAAACAGGAACTATCGAGAAGAAGTACACAACATAGTAAACACACCACACATGAACAAGGCATGATGCTCAACCAAGTATGATGCATGACAAGGCTACATGAAGCTACTCATGGCAAGAGATGATGCATACAAGGGCAACACATCAAAGCAAGTTTAAATGAGGCCGAAAACAACATATAACATTTCCGGTAAGTCCTCATATGCAAATTTAGAAATTGTTCCAGAACTGAATAAACCTTATGTTCAAGTTGTTAAACAGCAAGTTAAGATGCACCACGATGAACTACACGAAATTCTAGTCAAGTTACATATAAAGTTCATTTAATTCGGAGCTACGGCCTAGAAGATATGAGCAAAACAAGTTAAACATGGCATTGATGCAAAATGCATACAAACATCAAGCAAACCCTCTCAAACATGGATGCAACATGATAATATGAAACTTCATGCAAAATCAAGCAAGTTTCATATAGAGCACACCCAAAACGGAGCAACGGTTCAACACATACACTCTATACAAGTTTAAAGGACAAGTTGTCCAAAACAGCAACTAGGCATCTTACAAACATCAAAACAATATGCTACAGCACCTCAACATAATAACAGAAGGCATGGGCATGAAGTACATGTAAAGCATGACAAAACATGAACACTGAGTTATCCCCAGAAGTCACTAGAACATGTTCAAAAACACAGGGCAAGATTGCAAATAATAACAGTTTCAGACTTGGCAGAAAATAACAACAGGTTGCGATGTTTAGAGCTATCAAACAACACGCTACAGGAACTTATCATGGCAAACAAAGGCATTGCATGAATCTACTGATTTCATATAACAAAAGTCCCTTACTGACCATGAGCCAAAAGGGCATAGAAAAATATGATGGCACCCATGTAAACATAGCAAGTTATATAACAGATTTAGACATGGCAGGAACAACAATAAGTAGGCATGTTGGTGAGCTTGAACCACTCACCACAGAGCAATACATGGCATTTCAAGGCAACCAACAGTAATAATACATGTTTATGAAGCTAAACATGGCAAGATAAAGTTCATAGGGTGCATGGATCACTAACAACAACCATGGGAACATTGAACTTAATGTTAACAGGCTGACAGCAACATTATTTAGCAAGTTTGGAGCAAGATAACAACATGTAACAGCAGGCTATAAATGCAACCAGGGGCATTAACGGATAGAGCATGACATGTATAACAAAACATCCTTAGTGAACATCTCCAGATAATGCATAGGATGACTTGTAGAAGCAGGTTTACATAGCATCATCATATAACAGAATCTGTCTAGCAAAACAGTAACAGCAAGTACCCTACTTAACAAGCTTTATGCACTCACTACAAGACTCACAAAAATACATGGATTGCACCACTGTGAAGATGGCATGACATAGTACAAAACACATGTAGATCTCATGCTCATAGGATGCGCACATCAAATGCAACAAAAATGACAAATCACCAAGTTATAACAGTTTCAGCAGATTAACATCACATAGCACCATTGCAACGATGATTTGGCATCAAGATGGACTCAAACAAACATGGCTCAAAGGAACGAAATGTAGAGTATCTCACAACGAACATTTTGATATAACATACGCACAAATCGGAGCTATATGCATGGAGATATGATGCGCTAAAGATGCACACTTAAAGTTAGGATCTCGGGGACTTGGCAGAAAAAAAGGACCTCGGGGAAAGTCAACGTGGGCGGATCGGGTCGCGGAGGCGGAGCGGGTTGGGCCGGGTCGAGGCAGAGGAGGACCCGGGCAACGAGGCGACGGCTCCGGCGAGGAGGTTCGCCGGCGGGGCGGCAGATCCGGTGAGGGG
>NC_057798.1:230774494-230956949 GCF_018294505.1 Triticum aestivum
GATATCTGACGAAGAACTGCCCCGAGGTATGAAGGACATCTTGATGGATGATGTCCGCAAACTCCGACTGGATGCGAAAGAATTCTTGTCTGAGGTCCGCGTCCTGGACTGCCGACAAGCTCGCGGCCCAATCTTTGAGATTATCTGGTAGCAGAAGTTGATGATGGTCCCTTACGATCGCCCGCATGTGATGGAGGGCGTAGTAGGCATCCTTCTGGCCGCCAGACGGCTGCTTGACACAGTAGAACTTCGTATTGCGTGAGAACATGTGCTTGTCGTACTTACGAACTGCCCTGGTGAAGGTGCCTCCAGATTTGGCGTAGCCGGGGAGAACATCATCAAGAACTTTCTTGACATTTGTGTAGTCTATCTTGGAGTTACGGTTCGGGTCGAAATACGTGGCCATGGAATATTTCGGGCTTAAGAGGATGAGTGTGCAATGTGTGTCACTGCACAGAACATGGAATGTTAGAAAAAAAAGAACGATCAAAATCTAAGAAATCATATGTTACGGGGCGGTTAAGGGATGACTTACTCGGGAAAGTAAGCCACAAGGAAGTTATCCTTATCTGGGTTTGCCAGAATGACGCCTTCGAGGTGTGAACTCGCAACTTGGCGGTCCCCAGCGTTGTTCAAGTGCTTGGCACGCATGTAGAAGGGGTCGACTATCACGATGTCCGGGGTCTTGTCTCTAATGATCCGCATCTCCATACTCAGCGAAAACAGCCGAACGAAGGTGTAGTGCAGCGGATGAAGGTTAAACATAGCAAAGATGTCATCAAACCGCAGGACGATCGTACCCCCGATGTCGCCATCCGCAAAGCCCTTGCCCTCTGGCACCTTGGCCACGAAAACCGGGTATGCCACATCATTCTCTCTCAGACGCCGCTTCTCCAAAGAAAGAACACTGTCGTGCAGACTCCGCATAGCACCGGTTGCAGCATTCAGCATATTTGGCGGTAGCATCGCCCTACCCGCCACATGCACCCTCCTTGAGATATCCTTAGGTGAAGGTGGCCCGTCCTGAGCACGGATCGAACTCGGTGCCGGCTGGCTCGCACCGGCGCCCTTGTTAGTCTTTCGTTTCCGTCCCTTCTTCTTGATCTCCTGTAATGGGACCGAGTTCTACTCACAGACCGCCTTCTTGAGCGTGTTGGGGCTGATAATATTTCGCACCTCAGCTATCTGAGGCTCGGTGAAGGCGGGAGCTGGAGGCGTCTCCTGAGAACTGAACGGCAGATGACGCCTATTGCAATTGGATTTCTCCGCCGTACCAGCTAGATTGCGGTCGTCTTGGTTGGGCTCTTGAGAACAAGGCCCGCAGAACTCGTCAGCGTACCCATGTTCGGCAAAGTACTTATCGACTTTGGTAAATGTACCATCGTCGTTGTCGTCGTCGTCCGGATCCTGTGCCATAGGGCTGTCCGGATCCTGTGCCATAGGGATGTCCGACATAGGGATGTCCGGCAGGTCCGGTAGCATTGCGGCGTTCTTGCCATGGCTTGGCGCCGGCACGACTGGCGGTCTTGTCTGTGGGGTGGTGTCCCCCGCCCCCAAACGAATCTGGCTCTTCGGCCAAAGCAGCGGCCAGTTTACGCAGGCGCTGAGGGTCATCTCATCTTCTTCGTCGGCCCCAGCGGGTCGAACCGGAGGTAACAGCTCGTCGCAGCCTGGCAGCACCCGAACCACTTCAACCCTATACACTGTGGGTGGCATCGGATTACCGTGGAACATGCGGTTGCCCGGTTGAATGATTCTGCCCTTTGCGACATCGACCAACTCGGCGCCCACGAAGTGCAGAAGAGTGCAAGGAACGTCTGCGGTGCCCTACGAAAACATGTACAGGGCGTCAGGGATGCCCAGTCAAAGGCAAGGAGATGAACTCATCGGCCGAGAGGCTTAGTTACCGTGATGCCGTCGAGCTCGCTAATGTCGAGGCACCGCCAACGGCGGGCATGCAACTGACGGAGGGGGAGCTTGCTGGCGAGGTGCCGGCCGGCGTACACCCAGGTGCATTAAGCTCCAATGCCCGTGCCGGCGCTGGAGACACGAATACCGCCTCCGCCGGAGACACCAATGCGCCGCCGCCGGATACACCAATGGCGCCGCCGGAGACACCAATGGCGCCGCCTGCGTGTTGTGCGAGTTGCTGGCCGTGAAGCTGGGAACCGGGGGAGGCCCCTGTTGGCCGCCCGCAATCCACGTCGTCAGCCCATGAATCAACGTAGGCACCATGGCGTTGAGCTTCGTTCCCAGTTGTTGTTCCACTTGCTCTTGGACAAGCTCCGGAATCCGCGCCACTTGTGCCTTGAGTGCTTCAACCTCGCGCGTCTGACTTTCCGAGCTGGCCTTTTTCTCCTTCCGCACACCAGCGGTATAGTATGACCCCCATTTTGTGGACAAGCCTTTGCCGGCCACACGACCAGCTGACGTCGGCTTAGTGAGCTTATCCTTGCTTTTCATTATGTTCAACGCCCTATTTAAAGGGCTGTCGAAAGGGGAGCTCTGAGACGACCCCGCGCTACTGCTTTCAGTTTCCTGCGAAAGGAACGTGAACCATTTAGAAATATTGGGGATTAGTTAGAGTGCAACCATATGGAGCTAATTACGCGGGGGTGTATTCCTTACCAGAACAAGCTCAAGCGCCCTGGTCTTCGGATCCGTGGTAAGCTCCTTTGTTATCGGGTCCTCCTTGTACCGGGCCCTGACATAGTTCCTGGTCTGCTTGTTACCGCTGTATTTCTCGAAGCGGGGCGGTAGGCCTTGCTCGGCACGCTCCGCGTCCTCCTTGTCCCATATAGGCTCCGCCACTCTGTAACCGCCGGGACCGAGTTTGTGTTCCCCTAAGTTCAACTCCCGCATTTCTTTCCCCCACTGACTTGATTCGGTGGTTGCACTGCTCTCGCACTTTATCTTGAACTCCTTGTAGTCATCTTCGCTCATCAAAGGATATTTCGCCTTGATCTTCTCATAACTATCACCTTTATCAATCATTCTCTTCACCGCGCTTCTCCAAGTAGACAGGGCCGTGCTCATCTTCGTGAGGGCGGCACTGTTCACTTTATTCCCTGAGAGGCGTGTGTTTTCAAATTCGGCGGGGAACTTGTATCGTTCGTGCAGCTTCGTGAAGAGGAGGCTGCGCAAATTCCCTCGGTCCTTATGCCTAAGGTTCTCGGTGTTGATCGAGACGGTGCTCCGGAGAATGCACCCGAGCTGAACCGAGTACCCCTTGACTATATGTTTGGGCTCCGTTGGATTCCCGTCGGAGTCCACTTGAGTGAATTCCTCCTTGAGGGTGCGGAGCGCATTCGGGCGCCGGTCCTTCCTTTGCTTCTTCGGTTGGCTGCCATCTGTGTGTGCGCCGCCATCATCAGTGGTGGCATCCTCGGCGGCACCATCAGTGGTGTCATCCCCGACGCCACTAGGGGTTGTGTAATCAGGATCGGTGTCTTCCGCGGCGTCCTCATAGCGGTGAGGTTGTTCCTCCATCTCCTGGGACAGCTCCCAGAATTGCTTGCCGCCCGAACCGCCGGCCTCATCGTTGTTGGCCATGTTTCGCTTTAAATAGGAAAACAGTTTGGTCAAAAAGTTGGTTATTGTCAAGGAACAAGATCATGGTCTCATCATTTAGGGTTTGTCGACACCGAGGCATCCTAAAAGCTAAGCTTTTATCATTTAGGGTTTGTCGACGCCGAGGCACCCTAAAAGCCTAAGCCGAGGCACCCTAGGTTGGGCCTAATCACTTGGCACTAATCACTTGGCTCTATTGCCACCTATGGTTTAATGCAGCAAGAATGGCGGGGCATTTGATCCTACTTAACTAAGTACTAAGATACCCCGGTCCATGCATTAGTCGCAAGTACCCCATATGTCCTATTTTTAGCAAAGTCATGCTAAAATTCACGGAAAATTTCAGCATGACCTTTGCTGAAAATAGGACATATGGAGTACTCGAATTTGCCAGAACAGAAGTTAATCAACATTCCGGCAAACTCAAGGGCCTCTCGGGGTACATGCAACTTCATCACGACACGATGGTCGAAGACATGACCTTTGCAAAATGGTCGGAGACACGATGGTCTTTCTCAATATGATCAATTAATGGATCAACACATAAAACATGTCCAATAAGTATGATTTATAGAGTCAACATCAGTATGAATATATATAAAGTAACTGCATCCAGCAACTATTTCTGCTACTCTGTAACTAACTACACTCTGTATTTATAGATTCATTTCAGATGAGATCAGATTGATAGATAGATAGATGAGCATGTTCAGTTTACAAGAATGAATATAAACAAGCAAAGAATGCATGCATGTATATCAAAAGTTGGCATCTAATGCTACTGCTACTGCTTGCCTCTGCTGCTATTGAATATTTATAATTACCTGAAATTGTTCCTTTCACTACAAGTAAATGCAACTTTTCCATTAATTAAAACTAAATTGTTCCTTCATGATATTCCCTCTTCATCTACCCCTGGGAGTATTTCTAACTTGCAAAGAACTATAGTATCACTGGAGTAAATTGCAGTAGTGCAAGTTTCAGTAGACTAGAGAATATCCCTACAGTAGTGCCCTCCAACAGTAGTTCTTGTTTGCAGTAGTTTTAGGGAGTACTGCAATTTTGCAAGTTTAAAGTAAAAAGTTTCAGTTAATGCAAGTACTCCTCTTGCTCTCTACTTTCTCTCTTCTCTTCTTCAGTTAATTAACTGAATTTTAATGATGTTGTTGTTAACTGAATTTTGTGCAAATGATCAGCAACTGCATCAAACTAGATCAGCAAGCAACCAACAAACTAGATCAAAACTGCATCATTGGCAATGATCAGCAAACTGTAGCCAACTGGCCACCAACAGACCCAAAATTGTTTCCCACAGAAAAAGGGGTCCAAAAATTTCATGCAAAGGAAAGGTTGAGACTTCATATCATCTTCATGGCCAAAATGAGAACATTCTAGTGATCAAAATGAGATCTAATAATCGAGCCCTAATTAAGCTGATGTAGTGTACAAGGTAGCTAGTTCGGTTTGTTAGATGACCAAAATGCTTTGCAGGTGCTGAAATACAGAACAGATCAACAGTTCAATACTGAAAAGATTTCAAAGGTGTCCATCAAGCAAACATTCTAAAGATAGATAAATGCACTGCTAGCAACAACATTTATTTATGAGAAAAGATGCTTGCATTGCATTGCATTGCATTAGAGGCCTTCTCCCAACTGAGCCCACCAGTATAGTGTTTTCCATAGCTCATTACATTACATATGTTTTCTCTGGTCTAATTTACTAAGTAATTGCAATTAGTACAGGCACTTGTACTAGTCATTAATTACGACGAGACAAGCACCAAAAGATGAATAAAAACATGAAGGGAATCAAATATGTTTGATATGTTCAACCTATGTGTGTATGTGGATAGACAAAGACACTACCTGACTTGCAGGTGGAGGAGACGCCCGCCGGGAAGTGCAGTGGGGTAGGAGAGGTCTCGGGAGTGGAGTGGAGTGCCGAGGTGGAGCTCGGTGGTGCCTTGCCCTTGCTCTTGCCACCGGGGACCAAGGTGGACCGGCACGGAGAGGCAGCACGCCAACGGCCTGGGTCCGTCACGCGGGCCTAGCCAGCCGTCGCCTCGAGCCACAGGATCTGCCGGAGAGGAGGGGATTCCTCGCTGTACAGGAGAAGGTGGAGCGAGGAGAGCTCGTGGAGGTTGGTGCTATCGGCGGGGAGGAATGGCAACGACCAAAATCGGTCGGCGATGAGGAAGGGGATCGGGCTGAGGGAGAGAGAGAGAGAACGGGGAAGGAGGCTGTGTGAGGTTAGGGGCGTGGGGGCACGGGGGCGGCGGGGGTGGAGTCCGGTGAGGGTCGGGGCGGCGGCGTCGTGGGTCGGGGCAGCGCGCGGGTGGATCTGGTGGCGAGGGAGAGAGGGTCGAAGGGGATCTGGTGAGGGAGAGATAGCTGGGGGGAGGGTTCTAATGGCGCACCGTCCAGTCGTGCGTCATAAGTATGACTATTCTAATGGCGCACCTCCCCTCGGTGCACCATTAGAATTTTGTTTTAATCCAGTCAACTAACCATATCTACAACCTAACCCTATCTACAAGAGAACCCACCCACTAGCCCGACTGGTTAGCACGCAGCACACACACCAGGAGGTCCTTGGTTTGATTCCTAGGCTTCCTAATATTTTTTTATGCATTTTAAATGCTGTTTTTTATATTTATTTGTGTTTAAATATGTTCAAACTTGTTTAAATCATAACAGTAATATTTTTTTATAAAAACAGTAATAATTTTTTAAAAAATAGGTTCAAATTTCTTACTTGAAAATATCATCGGCGGCGGCGGTGGAGCGGGGGAGGGTGCGGGGATCGCGATCGAGATGGAGGGGGAATCGAGATCGAGATGGAGGGGGATCGAGATCAAGTGTCCTCATGATTTCAAAAAGTGCCCATGAAATTTAAAAATATTCATGATATCAAAAAGTGCCCATGAAATACAATCGAGAAATGAAGACTACGATTTAAATACAATCGATCTTAGCTAGCTATCTGTTCACAATCTTCTTGCCCTTCTTTTTCGCAAATGGAGTTCTTCTGTGGAACGGACGTCCTTTAGGTAGGGTGGTCCTGCTTCTTCTTGTGGTGTGTGCTGCTACTTCATCGTCGTCGTCATGTTCGATCTTCGGGTCGCCGTACTTGTCGAAGTCTTGCTCATTGGCTACTCCATCCATTCCGATGATCTTCCTTTTGCCTCTCCTCACGACAACACGACTGGGCTTTGGCGGGTCGGTAATGAAGAAGCATTGGTCCACTTGGGAAGCCAGTACCCATGGCTCATTTTTCGCGGTGACGTTTGCGCCCGCGGTCTTGGATTTGGCTTCGGGTATAACCATGGTGGTGAAATATCGGTCTTCTTTTAGGACGCTCTTGGCCCATCTGACACGGAACATCGGCACCTTCTCTCCAGCGTAGCTCAGCTCCCAGATCTCCTCGATCCTTCCGTAGTATCTGTCCTTGTCCTTACCGGTGTAGGATTCCATCGTTACCCCGGAGTTCTGATAACCATCGCTCTTCATGTCCTTGTCCTTGGTGTAGAATGTGTAGCCGTTATATCGTACGCCTCATAGGTCATCAGGTTGTGCTCGGCGCCCTGTGACAAGGCGAATATGAGTTGTTCTTCCGCGGAAGAATCTTCATGTAAAGGGTACGACAGAAGCTTCTACTTGAACCAACGCGTGAAACATGAGTTGTGCTCTTTGAGTATATCTCCGTCCGTCCTCTGTTGGCCTCGGTCATTGTACATCTTCTCAATAAAGGTTTTGTGCTCTACCACCCAAGGATCGACCACGTCTATGTGTTGTAGCGCGACTAGGTTTGCTCTTTCAAAGTCGGCGAGTCGACCCTCGAAGTCGACATGCATTTCACGGCGACCCTCATGGTGACCCCATCCAGCGAGCCTGCCGAGGTGCCTGTTGACGGGCAGACCAACGGGGTTCTCGATGCCTAGATAATTCGTGCAGTAGGAGATGCACTCTTCGGTCAGAAAGCCCCTGGCTATACTTCCCTCTGGACGTGACATGTTCCGAACGTATCCTTTGATGACACCATTCATCCTTTCGAACGGCATCATGCTGTGCAGGAACGTCGGCCCGAGTTGGATGATATCCTCCACGATATGGACCAGCAAATGCACCATAACGTCGAAGAATGCGGGCGGGAAGTACATCTCAAGATCGCATAGTATCACCACGATCTCTTCCTGTAGCCTTCTGAGTTGCCTCACGCCAATCGACTTCCGAGAGATGACGTCGAAAAAGTTGCATAGGCCAAATAGCGTTTCACGGACGTGCGCGTCCATGATCCCACGAATTACAACTGGAAGTATCTGCGTCATCAGCACGTGACAGTCGTGAGACTTCATCCCGCTGAACTTCTACTTCGGTGGGTCTAGGTATCTGCTTATCTTCCCCGCGTAACCGTAAGGAAGTTTTACTCCTAGGAGGCAGGTTAAAAACTGCTCGATCTCCTCCTGACTTAGAGTGAAGCACGCGGGAGGGTAGTCATTTCCGGTCTTCTTGGCCTTTTTTCCTTTGCGACGAATTTCTGTGTCCTGCTTCGCCTCATCATCATCATCATCATCATCATCATCATCATCATCATTAGCGTGAAGCTCCTGCCTGATGCCCATTGATTTCAAGTCTGCCCTTGCTTTCGGCCCATCTTTGGTCCTCTCTGGCATGTTGAGCAGGGTACCAAGCAGACTCTCGCACACGTTCTTCGTGATATGCATGACATCAAGGCTGTGAGGCACATGGTGGATCTTCCAGTACGGCAAGTCCCAGAAAACAGACCTCGTTTTCCATACCTTCAGCAGCGGCTCTGGCGCCTTTCGCTTTTTTCCCGGCTCTGGCGCCTTTTTTCCCGGAAGTGGGCAGTCTTTCCAATTTTTCAACAACTCGTCTATTTCCTCGCCGCTCCTCGTACACGGGCGTTTTCGGGGTTCGGTTTCACCATCGAACAGATCCTTGCATTTCCTCCACGGGTCATCGTCGCGAAGCCACCTTCGATGTCCCATGAACACGGTTTTCGAAGACTCGGGATCTCTATCTAGCTGGCGATACGTTGTGTCATCCATGCACCTTACGCATCCAGAAAATCCGTGGATTACCTGCCCCGCGAGATATCTGTAACCGAGATAGTCGTGCATCGTCGTGAGCAGTGCGGCTCTCATAGGGAAATATTCTTTCTCTGCGGCGTCCCACGTATTGGCTGGCGTTTTCCACAGCGTGTCTAGCTCCTCCTTCAGCAGACCCAGATACAGATTGATGTCGTTTCCTGGTTGTTTTGGCCCTTCAATTAGCATACTCATGTGAATGTACTTCCTCTTCATGCACAACCAGGGGGAAAGGTTGTACATCCACACAAACACAGGCCAGGTGCTATTTGTGCTTCTCTGGCTGCCAAACGGATTGACTCCATCTGTGCTCGCGCCCAGCACGATGTTCCTTGGATCCTTCCCAAATTCTGGGTATTCGAAGTTCAACGCTTGCCACTGGCTCGCATCCTTAGGGTGACTCAGCATCTTGTCTTTTTTATTTATCTTTGGATCATTTCCGTCATCTTCCCGCTTCTTCTCCTCCCTATCCGCGTGCCAATGCAGGAGCTTTACTACCTTAGGGTCCGCGAAATACCGCTGCAGACGAGGAGTGATCGGAAAGTACCACATCGATTTTCGAGTAGCTTTCTTCCTCTTCTTGTATCGAGTGACGCCGCACACCGGACATATGGTAGACTCCGTGTGCTCGTCCCGATAAATGATGCAATTGTTCATGCACACATGGTATTTCACGTGCGGTAAATCCAAAGGACACACAATTTTCTTCGCCTCCTCGAAACTGGTCGGGCACTTGTTCCCCTTGGGAAGATGTTCGTGCCAGAATGACATGTTCTCGTCGAAGCATGCGTCGGTCATTTTGTGTTTTACCTTCATCTGCAGAGCCATGAGCGTTACTTTCAGGCGAGTATCCTCGGGCCTGCATCCTTCATACAATGGAGTAAGCACGTCTATCTCCAGTTGATCCAGCTTGGCTTTCTCTCGGGCGGCAGCTCTTGCGTTATCCGTCTGCTTGCGAAGCAGCTCTTGAATATGAGGGTCCTGCACCCAGCCTCCATCGTCGTCTGCTCCGGCATCTTCATCTTCATGATCATGCCCTTCGTCTTGATCTTCCTCATCATCATGTACGACATCTTCTACATGATGATTGTGTACACCATCACCGTCGTGATCATGTCCTGGAGATTCTTCGTCTTCTCGCCCGCCCTCGTCGCGGTGGTTGTCTTGTTGCCCTTCCTCATTTCTTGCCCGGCCCCCATGGACGACTTCATAGTCATCTTCATCACCTTGCCACCTATAGCCATCCATGAAACCACGCAAGAGCAGGTGGTCCCGCACCTGCCCGGAATCCGGGTCCGCAATAAGGCTCTTCAGCTTGCATCTTCGACACGGACATCTTATCTCCGTCTCGTTCTTTTGAAGCATCTCGGCCTTCGCGGAGCTCAAAACCCTATTCATGATGCCTTCGGTCATCGTGCAGACCATGGTCGCCTGCGGGGTAGAGCAAAACGATATTTTAGAACCAAGAAAAAATTTGGCATGACCTTCCCTAAAAATAGGACCAAAAAGAATGCATAGTGCCAAAATTCTCGCCGAAACGGAAATGAATCAACATTCCGGCAAAATATTGGCAACTATCGCATTTCAAATACCGGTACCTGCAAACACAAACATATATGCAACACCACAAACATACATAGATCTAGCTAGGCCACAAAAAGTGCATGTGCACATTGTTGGAGCGAGCTAGGGAGAAAAAAAGTAGATCTACAACATGAAGATAGCTTTCCCCTTACTTACCTATCAAAAAAAGGTAATTTCACCACTTAATTTTGATGAATCTATGGTGGAAATGAGGTGAGGAGGAGGAGGCAGCCGGCAAGCTTAGAGAAGGAGGTGGGGGGAATGAAGTGGGGAAAGTGAGTGTGTAGGTGTGGCTGCCCAAAAATATCTAGCTGGTCCGAGGTTACTAATGGCGCACCACTAGGCCATGCGCCATTAGTAACCCAACATACTAATGGTGCACCACAGTGACATGCGCCATTAGTAGTTTTGCAAAAAAGTAAAAAATAATAATTTTTATGATAATGGCGCACCGTGGCACAGTGCGCCATTAGTAGTTTAAACTACTAATGGCGCACTTTGGCATAGTGCACCATTAGTAGGTTTGCAAAAAAGTAAAAAAATATATACTAATGGCGCACTGTCTTGGTCGTGCGCCATTACTAGTTCTAACTAGTAACGGCGCACTTTGCCATCCATGCGCCATTAGTTTGTATGAAAAAATGGGAAAAAATCAATAGTAGTGGCGCACCGTGAACACGGTGCGCCATTAGTGTCTTCTATACTAATGGGGCACGAGCAACCGGTGCGCCATTAGTATATAGTAGTGGCGCACTACTTACCTGGTGCGTCATTAGAATCAGTCCTATCTATAGCCCTTTTCCTAGTAGTGGTCGAATAAATAAATTTGGGTTGAATACTCTACCCTCGAAAGCTGTTGCGATCCCCTACACTTGTGGGTTATCACTCCCATCCCATCCAGGCCGTACGATGGGACGAGACTTCAATCACCGATGACCAAGACAACAGTGCTTCCACCCATGCCTATGGTCAGCCGGAGCGTGGCAACAGTGCCCCTCACCTACCCGCTAACCGGGGCTTGCGTGGCAACAGTGCTCCCGCCATCACCGCTGACAACAGCAAGTGGCAACTTGACGGGGAGCCACTGTACACGACTCAACTCGGCCACGCCATGACGATTAACAAGACGGCACACAGTCCCCCTAGGCACGCGGGGCCCGCACCTAGGGGAACCCGGCGAACCACAAGCCCTCAGCGGGACCCAGCCCGGGATCCCGGACACCGACAATACGGACCCACCGACTCGGCGTATTACCATTGTAACCCTAGGGGGGGGGGTTGATCTATAAACTCCCAAAGGACCCCACGCCTACAGGGGCATGTGGCATGTGATATATGAGATACGAGAGAAAAGCAAGTAAGCATAGGACTAGCCACCAAACAGCAACATCGAAGAGAAGGAGCAGCGCAAGCCTTGGCCAGCTTCCTTCCTCCTCCATACAGCTCCACGAGCGACATTGTACTATCGATCATCCAACTACACTCGGCAGGACTAGGGGTATTATCTGTCCGGAAAGCCCCGAACCTGGGTATGTCCGACGTCCCGCGTCCACTCATGCCAACCTCGCCTATGGAGCCCACCAGCACCCTCGAGCCTTCTCCTCTCTTTAGCCATCCCTTGGCATCTGTCGTGCGCCCACCACAAGCACAAGCACAAGCTCCCTTGGCATCCCTTGGCATCCCTTGGCATCCAGGCGATCCAGTACTTTGTCAGCAGGTGCCGAGACAGCACCCTCCTCAAGCACAAGCTCTTACGCTCCGAGCCGGCCATCATGACCGTGCTCATGGTGACTATAGGACCTTGAAGTATGTCTAGAGGGGGGGGTGATTAGACTACTTGACCAATTAAAAACTTAACCTTTCCCAATTTTAGAGTTTGACAGATTTTAGCAACTTTGGACAAGTCAAGCAATCATCACACAAATCAAGCTAGCATGCAAGGAGTATATAGGCAGCGGAAATTAAAGCATGCAACTTGCAAGAAAGTAAAGGGAAGGGTTTGGAGGATTCAAACGCAGTTGGAGACACGGATGTTTTTTGCATGGTTCCGATAGGTGGTGCTATCGTACATCCATGTTGATGGAGACTTCAACCCACGAAGGGTAACAGTTGCGCGAGTCCACGGAGGGCTCCACCCACGAAGGGTCCACGAAGAAGCAACCTTGTCTATCCCACTATGGTCGTCTCCCACAAAGGACTTGCCTCACTAGCGGTAGATCTTCACGAAGTAGGCGATCTCCTTTCCCTTACAAACTCCTTGGTTCAACTCCACAATCTTTGTCGGAGGCTCCAAGTGACACCTAACCAATCTAGGAGACACCACTCTCCAAGAAGTAACAAATGGTGCGTTGATGATGAACTCCTTTCTCTTGTGCTTCAAATGATAGTCTCCCCAACACTCAACTCTCTCTCATAGGATTTGGATCTGGTGGAAAGAAGATTTGAGTGGAAAGCAACTTGGGGAAGGCTAGAGATCAAGATTCATATGGTAGGAATGGAATATCTTGGTCTCAACACATGAGTAGGTGGTTCTCTCTCAGAATTGGTAAGTTGGAAGTGTAGGTTTGTTCTGATGGCTCTCTCTATGAATGAAGAGGAGGTGGAGGGGTATATATAGCCTCCACACAAAATCTAACCGTTACACACAATTTACCAATCTCGGTGGGACCAAATCAACAAACTCGGTCAGACCGATTTAGTAAACCTAGTGATCGTTAGGATTTTTGGTGGGACCGAAATGCAACTCGGTAGGACCGATATGGTTAGGGTTAGGGCATAACGTAATCTCGGTGAGACCGATTACACAAACTCGGTGAGACCGATTTTGGTAATTAGCTAAACAGAGAGTTGGTCAGGTAAACTCGGTGGGACCGATTTCCTCTTTTCGGTGAGACCGAAATGTTACAAAAGGGAAACAAGGAGTTTACATTGCAATCTCGGTGGGACCAATCGCTCACTTCGGTTAGACCGAAACGTTACGAAGGGAAACAGAGAGATTACAATCCAATCTCGGTGAGACCGAGATCCCTATTGGTGAGACCGATTTGCCTAGGGTTTGTGGCAGTGGCTATGACATTTGAACTCGGTGGCGCTGGATAGAAAGAATCGCTGTGACCGATTGTGGCTTTAGGTTTAGGTCATATGTGGATGTGAGAAAGTAGTTGAGGGTTTTGGAGCATATCACTAAGCACATGAAGCAAGAGGCTCATTAAGCAACACCTCATCCCTCCTTGATAGTATTGGCTTTTCCTATAGACTCAATGTGATCTTGGATCACTGAAATATAAAATGAAGAGTCTTGAGCTTTTGATCTTGAGCCAATTCTTTGTCCTTGATATTTTGAGGGATCCACTTTCATCATCCATGCCATGCCATTCATTGAGCTTTCCTGAAATATATGTCTTGGAATAGCATTGGCTCAATGAGCTATATGTTGTTATGAATTACCAAAACCACCTAGGGATAGTTGCACTTTCAATCTCCCCCTTTTTGGTAATTGATGACAACATATAGATCAAAGCTTCGACAAATGATAATAAGATTGAAAAACATCATCGCTTTGAGAAGTATGTGATAAGCAAGAGCTCCCCCTAAATTTGTGCATATTTTAAGATTTGCTTTGGACTGCAAATGCACAAGGAATTAGGCTCATGGGTTACTCTTACATGTCACATACATCTTGGTGGAGCGCTCAAAATAATAAAGATTGAATACATGCACTCATCACCAAGCAAAGTGAATGGTCATATAGGGATAGGTAAGATAATATCATATAATCAAGCATAAGTGTAGCTTATGATCAAACACATGATCATCAATGTCTCATAGGTAATGCATAGTATCTCAAGCAATCAAAAGCAAACAAGTTCAACCAAGACAAGAGAGAACAAAAAACAGCAAATCTCTCTCTCGAAGCCTATGATATATACATTTTTCTCCCCCTTTGGCAACAAGTTACCAAAAAGTTCATAGAAAATGCATAGTGCTAGATCGTCTCTCAGGCTTGGTCTTCAGTTGGTGGTGGTGTCCAGATAACTCCAAGAATGAAGGCTTCAGTTGATGTGGAGGGAGCTGGAGGAGTTGGTGCTGGAGCTGGTTGCCCTGGAGCTGTAGGAGTTGTAGCTGGTGCAGATGATGTAGCTCTTGTGTCTGTCACAGGCACTGCAGCTGTCCTCTGAGCTCTAGGCACTCTGGCAAAGCATCTGTGGTTGTCTTGCCCTTCCTCTCCTGCATGTCATCCTGCAACTGCTCCACAACTGACTGAATCTCAGTTACTTTGACATCAAGATCATAGAATTTTTGTTCCATGATCATTTCCAGGCTCTCCTGGTTTTGAGTTAGGGTGGCCAACCCCTTCTCAATCCTCAGTGTTGATGCTATCAAGTAACCAAGCTGCTCCTATTTGTTCTTCAAGAAATACTCAGATGCCTCCTCTTGAGTTGGCATCTTGGCAGCCTTCTCTTTCCTTGCTTTCTCCTTCTTCTCTTGAGCTTGCACTTATGATGGATCATTCTCATTCATGACAACTTGATTGTCCTCAAAGTCTGGATAGAGAGGAAAATGTTCTTTATCCAAATGATACTTTCCTGTGCCCATCTTTGAGTTAATCAACTCCTGAATCTGTGGGGCATATCCACAACTTCTCTCCTGATCTGCTGCAGTCCTCTTAATGGTTTCTACCATAAGGCTCATGACCTTGAATTTCTGGGGCACATCAAAAATGTGAAGCATGTTAATTGCATGCCCTCTTATCATGTTGTGGTCACCTGATTTGGGAAAAAGAGTGTGCCTTAAGATCCAATTGATCGTAGGCAGCCCTGACAGAAGAAAATGGACTGACCCAAACGAGAAAGTCTCAAGGGCTTTGTCTGGGATCTCTTTGTACATATGTGACAAAGAACGGTGTCCCATCTTCTTCTTGGCATATACATCCAAATCATCTTCACTCTCCTTTGGGGCTTTGATCAGACTTGCCCATTCCTCTATGGTTGACTGATATCTTGTTCCTTCAGACATCCAAACTATCCTGCCATCTGGATAGAAGTGTGCTGTGGAGTAGAATTGCATAATGAGTTCATCATTCCAGTTGGTGAGCTTCTGCCCAACAAAATCTGCAACTCCACAAGCAATGAAACTGTCTTGCACTCCAGGATAGTGTTCTTCATTTTCCTTCATGTAGGTCCAGTCGACCCATCTCATATCACACACTATAGGCTTCTTGTCCAACAAGATTGTCTCATAGAAGTCCTGCTGCTCCTTGGTGTGGAACCAATCATCTACAGCAGTCCTTCTCCTGGTGGCATATGGATCAGACAATCTCCATAGCCTCAACCCTGAATCTTTCCTGATCTTCATGTTCTCAGCCACAGGATGAGCATCATTGTGGTCTGGAATCTTGGGTTTGAGCTTTCGTAGGACCTGCCCTTCTTCATCTTCCTCAACAGCAATCTCAGGCATTGGGGCCTTGTTCTCCTCAGCTGCTGGTATACTCCTGGTATTTCTCTTTGGTGCAATCTTGGGCTTGGGGGCAGCTTTGGGTGCTTCTTTGGGCTTTGATGTTGCAGCCCCTGACTTTATTGCATCACCCATAAGCTTCTGTGCCTTTGGTGCTGGTGCAGCAACCTCTTCTTCCTCTTCCATCATGGAAGGTTGTCCAACAACTCTGGCCATGGTCTTCTTGACCCTTTCCTTCCTTTTCTTTCCTTCTGCAGCTGGCTCTTCAGGCATCTCAGGTACTTGAGTTGATCCTCTGGCTTTAGACATTGGTTGTCTTCCTGCTGGCCTTTTGATCTTCATGCCTAGCTTTACTGCAGTTGAACTGAGCACCTTCTTGAGCACTACCTTCTTGGAAGTAGCCTCATCTTCTGCTGCCACATAGTCCTCATCCTCTGAGTCTGAGGTTCTCTTCCTTCTAGCTCTTGTGGCTGCTTTGGGCAAATTGCTTGGAGTGCTTCTGCTCCCTTCATCTGAAGTACTTGAGGGACTAGTGCCCTCACTCATGTGAATCTGCTCTTCTTCCTTGTTCTGACTGTCACTATGGTCTGACATGCTGCAAATCATTGACTGCTGACCCTGTGAATAGTTATAGTTGAGACAGAGTGGATGAGCATCACAAAATGCAGAGTTTTTTTGCAAAAGAATGATTTAAAAACTTAGTTTTAGTTTCCACAAAACGCATTTCGGATCTACCGATTTTCAAACTCGGTGATACCGAAGCAGTTTTGGAACCTAAACTAGTGATCTCGGTCAGACCGAGTCACAGTTCGGTGGCACCGAGACTGCTAGGGTTTCACAAAGTTCTAAAATCGGTCACACCGATTTGTAATTCTCGGTCAGACCGAGACTTACTAGTGCAATGGCGTTAGCCAAATCGGTGGGACCGAGTTTTTCAACTCGGTGGGTCTGAGATGGTTTCGGCGGAAACCTAACCCTAAATTTTTGAATCACATCTATTCTAAGGATCACATTGACTGGATAGGAGTGTTTCAATCGTGGCAAGATGCATTACGAACACAATGTGCTGAGAATCAGATGAGCAAAGCACTTTGATTGAGTTCATACCCTAGTTCGGAGGTGAACTCGCTACGGCGGCAACGGCGGAGAAGAAATCCGTTGACGACGGCGGAGACTAGCGACAGGAGGTGGCTGGCGACGAAGTCGACGATCCGTAGACCTAGTAGGCAGAGCGAGCTACGCGCGGGCGAAGGGGTTTGGAGGAATCTCCAAATTTTTGCCCGTGACTATATATAGCCCGACACTATCGGTGTGACTGAGTTGAACAACCCGGTGGCACTGAGATGCATATCTGTTAACAGTTACAGCAACTCGGTATGACCGAAAAGTTCATATCGGTTGAACCGAGATTGAAAACCTAGATCGACTTAGTGATCTCGGTGTGACCGAAATGGAGGAATCGGTCAGACCGAGAATCACAAAGAAGTTTTGTAAGTTTAAGTCTATGACGAATCGGGGACTCCAAGTGCTCCTCACACAGAGTGGTTCGAATCTGACTTGATCAAATTTTTTGATGTAGCATGAATAGAGTTTGAGACGAGAAAAGCATAGATATCTAGAGAAGGATCTTAGGCATTCTTGTCCATCCACTTGGCCAAAGAAAAGGAAACCAATCAATCAAAACAACAAGTGGATGTCCTCGAATGAGTAAAATATGCAACCAGCATGCTCACACAATAAAGTGACAAATGAAATATGTGGCAAAGCATGCACAACCAATTCTAGCATCTATCAAACAATTGGCGATGACTAGGTCATCTATATATGAGTATATTGACTTATGAGTCAAATGAGAACATTTGATCATAGGTCATACTCATCGTTTAAGCTCAAGTGGGGTTACCACTTTTACATAATGCATTGATGTGTTCACACCATTAGAGTTGCTTTGACTCAATTCCTAGAGTTAAGCTCCCCCTAGATGTGAGATCCCCCCTTAGAGGGATGAACTAACCTTGGGTTTTGTCGATGATGACTTCATGTAGGTGTTGAAGATGTGGATGCTCAATGTTGATGTAGATCTTTTGGAGCAATCCTTTGGAGTGAGTTGCACTTTCAATACCTACACGGGTTAGTCCCACAAGGAACAAAACAAGAATATCCATAGACATAGAGTGATGCACACACAAGATGATGTCCATGAAATCATTTGGTTACCTTGTCCCTTGCCTTACCAACATGAGGGTTTGTGACTCCTTGAACTAGTGCAAGATGTGGAAGTTGATTGCACTTGTTCTTGCCATAAAGATATGAGTGAAGAATGTTGGCGGAGTCACCCTCAAGAACTCTCTAGTTCTTCTTCTTCGGGATCCACATCATCTTGATGGGAATCCTTGGAGTTGTAGTTGTACTTGATGAAGTAGAACTTGACGTAGTCTTGGGAACCCACTTGACCAAGGCCTTAGGTGCTTCTTCAAATGCATCAATCTCCTCTTGAAGCTTGTCCTTGCCTTTTGGTCTTGTGGTGGAAGATCATCTTGAGCTTGTGTTCCCTTGAAAGAAGTAGGATCATACTTCTCTTGTTGAGGAACAAACTTAGTCTTGGGGTATTGATCTTCTTCCCACTCAACTCCATTGGCATTGAACTTTCGTTCAAAACCAACACCTTGATTCTTCCGGTGCCTTCCTTGCTTGCGTACAATTTCCTCGAATTGCTTACTCCCGGCAAGGCTCTTGTATACACCTTTCTCTATAATTCCCTTCAATAAGCTGTTTTCTTGCTCAAGTGTAACTTGGCTAAGAGAATCATCAGTGGAATCAAGAGAACTACTAGAAGCAGCAATATTTGATTTAGCATTGTTATTGTTACTACTAGAGGAAGAATCTTTCTTGTTCTTATTACTAGTCTTGACTTGAGGCATGTAAGTTGATAAGAGTAAACGCTTGGCAATATAATCAGAACTTTTCTTGCGAAGATCATCATTAATTGCCTTTAAGAACTCATGCTCTTTCTCAAGATTGAGCTTTTCAAAGTGTAACTTCTCATGAGCTCTTAAAAGTTCTCGATGATTCTCGAAGATAGTTTCATGAGCTAACTTAAGAGTGTTTAGTTCTTTAGTTAGAAGCTCAATCTTCTCCTTATCATTGTCATTCGTTTTATCTTGTTTAGCATGATTAATTGACGTTCCATCATAGTATTCATCACTAGAGTTGTCAACAAGTAAATCATCATCACCTAGCAAGTCATCTTCATCACTATTGAAATCAACATACTCGGGATGTGTTACCTTTGGACCTTTGGCCATGAAGCATCTTCCAATTCCTTCATTTGGTGATTCAAATATGTCATAGGAGTTGGTTGACACAAGTGCTAGACCGGCAACACCTTCTTCTTGAGTATGTTCAGAGTCGGAGTGATAGCTTCTCTCGGAGTGATGTTCAGAGTCGGAACCGGATACCCATTCACCAACATGAGCTTGATGTCTTTGTTTTGTGTAGCTCTTTGATGACTTGTCCTTCCTTTCTGAATCTTTGCTTCTCCGTGAGGGTCTTCGTTCATAACGATCATCTCTACTCCTCTCTCTCTTGGTGGTGATTCTTCTCTTCTACTTCTTCTTTTAGGTGAATCTTCTCTTCTTTTGTAGGGTGTCGTACACTCATTGGAATAGTGTCCGGGTCTCCCACAATTGTAGCAGTTGCGCTCTCGACTGGAAGATCTTTTGTCATTGTAGGACCTTGACTTAGAGCTTCTTTCTTTGCTTCTACTCTTGTAGAATTTGTTGAAATTCTTCACCATTAAGCTCAATTCTTCATTGAAGGTTTGTTTCTCACTTGATGATGTGGGGGCTTCACATGAGGCTTTGTAAGCACCACTTGACTTGTTGTGAAGTTCCTCCTTATCCTTGAGTGACATCTCATGAGCAACAATTCTACCAATGACCTCCGTTGGCTTGAGATTCTTGTAATTGGGCATCATTTGAATCAATGTGCACACGGTATCATATTTTCCATCCAATGCTCTTAGGATCTTCTTGATGATGAATCTGTCGGTCATCTCTTCACTCCCTAAGCCGGCAATCTCATTTGTGATAAGAGCAAGCCTAGAGTACATTTCAGCGACACCTTCACCATCCTTCATTTTGAACTTGTCAAGCTGACTTTGGAGCACATCCAACTTGGATTCCTTGATGGAGTCAGTACCTTCATGCATATCAATCAAAGTGTCCCAAATTTCCTTTGCATTCTCAAGACGGCTGATTTTGTTGAATTCTTCGGGGCACAATCCGTTGAAGATGATATCACAAGCTTGAGCGTTGTATTGCAGCATCTTCAATTCTTCCGCATTAGCTTCACGGTTCGGCTCTCTCCCATCAAAGAATTCACCTTGCAAGCCAATACAAATAATAGCCCAAACGGCAGGGTTATGTCCGAGAATATGCATTTTCATCTTATGCTTCCAACTAGCAAAATTAGTTCCATCAAAGTAAGGACCTCTATGGTGATAATTTCCCTCGCTAGACGCCATACTCTCCTAGGTTGTGAAACCAAGGCTATGACCACCAAAAGCTATGGAAATCAAAGCAAATGGAGACCAAGGCTCTGATACCACTTGTAGGACCTTGAAGTATGTCTAGAGGGGGGGTGATTAGACTACTTGACCAAATAAAAACTTAACCTTTTCCCAATTTTAGAGTTTGACAGATTTTAGCAACTTTGGACAAGTCAAGCAATCATCACACAAATCAAGCAAGCATGCAAAGAGTATATAGGCAGCGGAAATTAAAGCATGCAACTTGCAAGAAAGTAAAGGGAAGGGTTTGGAGGATTCAAACGCAGTTGGAGACATGGATGTTTTTGGCGTGGTTCCGATAGGTGGTGCTATCATACATCCACGTTGATGGAGACTTCAACCCACGAAGGGTAACGGTTGCGCGAGTCCACGGAGGGCTCCACCCACGAAGGGTCCACGAAGAAGCAACCTTGTCTATCCCACCATGGCCGTCGCCCACGAAGGACTTGCCTCACTAGCGGTAGATCTTCACGAAGTAGGCGATCTCCTTGCCCTTACAAACTCCTTGGTTCAACTCCACAATCTTTGTCGGAGGCTCCCAAGTGACACCTAGCCAATCTAGGAGACACCACTCTCCAAGAAGTAACAAATGGTGCGTTGATGATGAACTCCTTGCTCTTGTGCTTTAAATGATAATCTCCCCAACACTCAACTCTCTCTCATAGGATTTGGATCTGGTGGAAAGAAGATTTGAGTGGAAAGCAACTTGGGGAAGGCTAGAGATCAAGATTCATATGGTAGGAATGGAATATCTTGGCCTCAACACATGAGTAGGTGGTTCTCTCTCAGAACTGGTAAGTTGGAAGTGTAGGTTTGTTCTGATGGCTCTCTCCACGAATGAAGAGGAGGTGGAGGGGTATATATAGCCTCCACACAAAATCTAACCGTTACACACAATTTACCAATCTCGGTGGGACCGAATCAACAAACTCGGTCAGACCGATTTAGTAAACCTAGTGACCGTTAGGATTTTCGGTGGGACCGAAATGCAACTCGGTAGGACCGATATGGTTAGGGTTAGGGCATAACGTAATCTCGGTGAGACCGATTACACAAACTCGGTGAGACCGATTTTGGTAATTAGCTAACCAGAGAGTTGGTCAGGTAAACTCGGTGGGACCGATTTGCTCTTTTCGGTGAGACCGAAATGTTACAAAAGGGAAACAGAGAGTTTACATTGCAATCTCGGTGGGACCGATCGCTCACTTCGGTTAGACCGAAACGTTACGAAGGGAAACAGAGAGATTACAATCCCATCTCGGTGAGACCGAGATCCCTATCGGTGAGACCGATTTGCCTAGGGTTTGTGGCAGTGGCTATGACATCTGAACTCGGTGGCGCCGGATAGAAAGAATCGGTGTGACCGATTGTGGCTTTAGGTTTAGGTCATATGTGGATGTGAGAAAGTAGTTGAGGGTTTTGGAGCATATCACTAAGCACATGAAGCGAGAGGCTCATTAAGCAACACCTCATCCCTCCTTGATAGTATTGGCTTTTCCTATAGACTCAATGTGATCTTGGATCACTGAAATATAAAATGAAGAGTCTTGAGCTTTTGAGCTTGAGCCAATTCTTTGTCCTTGATATTTTGAGGGATCCACTTTCATCATCCATGCCATGCCATTCGTTGAGCTTTCCTGAAATATATGTCTTGGAATAGCATTAGCTCAATGAGCTATATGTTGTTATGAATTACCAAAAGCACCTAGGGATAGTTGCACTTTCAGTGACGGCGGACAAGTACGCCAACGCCGACTCCGCCATGAAGATCCAGGTTGCGCTGGATGAAGATGGCAAGGCAAAGCTGGTTCCTCCCCCGAAGCCGGCTGGAAAAAGCAGCCGGCAGCAGCATCACCAGAACAACAAGCGCAAGGCCGACCAGCCGGCGCAGCGTCACGACAACCGGCTCGTCACGGCCGCCAAGCCCGCGGCGGACCATGCGACGAAGCACCGGCAGACCGGCAAGATGGCATGGCAACCCACCATGAGTTTCGAAGAGATGCTCGACGCCCCATGGAAGCACCACAGCGGCGCAAGACCCTCCACGCACACGCTTCGGCAGTGCACCATCACCAAGCGCATCATGAGGGGAGATGTCCCGCCCCCTTCAGCTCCGGCTCCAGCTCCAAGCGCGGGAAAGCCGCCTCCGCATCCACCGCTGCCTCCCGCTGGCGGCGCAATGTGCAACGACGCCTACCTGGACCAGAACGCGGCCTACGTCATCTTTACCAGCCACGGCGACGACAAGAACAGCGAGCGCCTCCTTCAGCAGGAGGTGAACACCGTCGTCCCGGCCAAGCCGGAGTTCATGCACTGGTCGGATCGCCCGATCACCTGGACCCTGGAGGATCACCCGGCAGTCATGCCGAGTCCGGGTGGTTACACCCTCGTCCTCAACCCCACCATCGCCGTGCGGTGCACATGCAAGTTCTCACGAGTCCTCATCGACGGCGGCAGCAGCATCAACATCCTCTACCGCGGCACGATGACCAAGCTTGGCCTTAAGGCCGAGGACCTGGAGCCGACCCGGACGATCTTCCATGGCATCATGCCCGGCCTCTCCTGCTCTCCCATTGGCCGGGTCCGGCTTGATGTCTTGTTCAGTGACAGCAGCCACTTCCGGCGCGAACCAATCTGGTTCGAGGTGGTGGACATGTCCAGCGCGTATCACACATTGCTGGGCCGACCCGTGCTCGCCAAGTTCATGGTGGTTCCCCACTACACCTATCTGAAGATGAAGATGCCGGGTCCCAAGGGCCTCATCACCATCACCGACGAATACCTGAAGTCCTTGGAGTGCGCACGAGATGGCACCAAGTTGGCTGAGTCGCTGGTCATAGCCGAGGAGCGGCGCCAACTCGACTGGATCATCGCCATGGCAGGCGAAGCCTCGGCCGCATCAATCCCGGTCAAGGTCCCGGCCGACAAAGCTGCCTTCAAGCCCTCCAAGGAGACCAAGAAAGTGAAGCTCAACCCGGAAGACCCCAGTTGCAGCAAGTACGTTGTCGTAGGCGCCCGCCTCGACATCAAATAGAAAGGCAAGCTCGTCGACTTCCTCCGTGAGAATTGGGATATCTTTACATGGACCCCCAAGGACATGTCGGGTATCCCGAGGAAGTACGTCGAGCACAAACTTCATGTCCTCAAGGACGCCAAGCCTGTTCGTCAACCCCTCCAATGATTTTCCGAAGAGAAGAGAAGAACCATTGGTGAAGAGGTCGCCAAGCTTTTGGCGGCCGGCTTCATAATGGAAGTGTTTCACCCCGAGTGGCTGGCCAACCCAGTCCTCTTCCTGAAGAAGAACAAGACCTGGCGCATGTGTATCGACTACACCAGCCTCAACAAGGCCTGTCCCAAGGATCCGTTCACTCTCTCGTGGATCGACCAAGTCATCGACTCGAATGTCGGGTGCGAGCTCCTGTCCTTCCTGGACCTACTCCGGCTACCACCAGATCAAGCTGGACCCGGCCGATGCCCTGAAGACGTCCTTCATCACGCCCTTTAGGGCATATAGCTACATCACCATGTCGTTCGGCTTGAAGAACGCCGGTGCCACCTTCCAACGATGCATGCAGAAATGCCTGCTGGCGCAACTCGACCGCAATATCCACGTGTACGTGGACGACTTCGTGGTGAAGACCAAGCATCACCTCACGCTCCTCGACGATTTGAAGGAAACATTCGCCAACCTCCGCGAATACAAGGTCAAGCTTAACCCGGAAAAATGCGTCTTCGACGTCCAGACCGGAAAGCTACTCGGCTTCCTCATCTCAGAATGAGGCATCGAGGCGAACCCGGAGAAGATCAAGGCCATCGAGCGCATGCGCAAGCCGGCTCGGCTCCGCGATGTCCAGAAGTTCACCGGGTGCTTGGCCTCAGTCAGCCGGTTTCTATCCGGCTGGGCGAGAGGGCGCTACCCCTGTACCAGCTAATGAAGAAGACAAGCCCGTTCGAATGGAATGGCAAGGCAGACGAGGCCTTCCAAGACCTCAAGCGCATGCTCTCCACCACACCAGTCCTGGCCGCGCCGACCGACAAGGAGCCGCTGTTGCTCTACATAGCCGCGACCTCGCGGGCGGTCAGCAAAGTGCTGGTGGTCGAGCGACCAGAGAAGGGCAAGATCCAAGCCGTCCAGCGCTCGGTCTACTACCTAAGCGAGGTGCTCTCCATCTCCAACCAGAACTACCCGCACTACCAGAAGATGTGTTACGGCGTGTACCTCACCGCCAGAAAGCTGAAGTAGTACTTCCAAGAGCACATCGTCACCGTCGTCGGCATGGCCCCTATCGGAGAAATCATCGGGTGCTGGGACGCCTCTGGCTGGGTCGCCAAGTGGGCAATCCAGCTAGCCGGCCACACCATCCTCTACGAGCCCCACACCACGATCAAGTCTCCAGCCATGGCCGACTTCCTCGTCGACTGGATTGAGACCCAGTACTTGCCGCCGCCTCCCGACTCAAAGCATTGACGCATGCATTTCGACGGGTCCAAGATGCGGCTTGACCTGGGGGCCGACATTGTACTGTCATCCCCGAAGGGCGACCGGATCCGCTACGAGCTCCAGATCCACTTTGCCGCCTCCAACAACGTCGCCGAATATGAAGCCCTTGTGCACAGCCTCCGGCTTGCCAAGGAACTCGGCATCCGGCGCATCCTGTGCTACAGCGACTTGGACCTGGTGGTGCAGCAGTGCTCCGGCGAATGGGATGCCCGCGACTCCAACATGGCAAGCTACCGCTTCCTCCTCCAGAAGTTGTCCGGATCCTTCGAGGCTGCGAGTTCCTCCATGCCCCGCACGCGGAGAACGAAGCAGCTGACACGCTCGCCAAGATCGCCTCGTCACGACAAGCCATCCCGTCCGGTATCTCCCTCGAGCACCTGCGCAAGCCGTCCGTCAAGACATCGCCAGACTCCGAGTCCATCCACGTCCCAGATGACCCGACCGCACCTCAAGCCGGCCCGGGGGCTGCTGAACCTGGCCCGGGGGCTGCTCAGGTCGACCCGGTCACCATCGTCCCGGACCCGGCTATCGCCATCCCCGACCCGGGGGCTGCTCAACCCGGCTCGGGGGCTGCCGACTTGGAACCCACCCTGGTGGTCGTCTTCGCCGTGGTTACGGCTCCATCTTTGTCCCTCCCAATATCAGAATTTCTGGAGAACGGGGTTCTCCCCATGGACGAGACCAAAGCTTGGCAAGTGCAACGCCGGGCGTCCGCCTACAACATCATCAACAATGAGCTCATCAAGCGCAGCTCCACCGGCATATTCTAGTGCTGCGTCGAGCAGGAACAGGGCATCGACATCCTCCTCGACATACATCAGGGCGAGTGCGGGCACCATGCTGCATCGCTATCCCTGGTGTCCAAGGCGTTCCTCCATAGTTTCTACTAGCCCACGACCCTCCAAGATGCCGAGTCGCTCGTCCTCAAGTGTGAGGGATGCCAACGCTTCAGCAAACACAGCCACCATCCGGCGTCAACACTCCGCACCATACCGATCGCCTGGCCCTTCGCGGTCTGGGGACTCGACATGGTGGGACCCTTCAAAACCGCTCGAGGCGGCATGACGCACTTGCTGGTGGCAGTGGACAAATTCACCAAGTAGATTGAGGCAAGACCAATCAAGAAACTGGACGGGCCAACAGCCGTCCGGTTCATCAAGTACATAGCGGTGCGCTACGGCATGCCAAACAACATCATCACCGACAACGGAGCCAACTTCGCCAAGGGTGCGCTCGAGCGATCTGCTCTATCTCCAGTATCCGCCTCGACCTCGCCTCCGTTGCACATCCGCAGTCCAACGGGCAGGTCGAGCGGGCCAACGGACTCATCCTGTCCGGTGTCAAGCCGTGACTCATCGAGCCACTCATCTGCTCACCCGGCAGCTGGCTTGACGAGTTGCCGGACGTTCTCTGGAGTCTACGCACCACACTGAATTGGTCGACCAGGTTCACCCCGTTCTTCCTCGTTTATGGAGCCGAAGCAGTCATCCCGACCGACGTCGAGTTTGACTCGCCGCGCGTCGTGATGTACACCGAAGCCTAAGCAAGAGAAGCCCGCGAAGATGGCGTCGACCTACTCGAAGAAGCACGCCTCCTGGCGCTCAGTCATTTGGCCATCTACCAGCAAGGCCTAAGGAACTACCACAGCAAGAAGATCAAGCCCCTCGCATTCCGCGAGGGTGACCTCGTCCTCCGACTCGTCCAAGAACAGGCAGGCCAGCACAAGCTGTCCCCTCCATGGGAGGGACCATTCATCCTGAGTAGGGCCTTGCGCGACTGCAACGCCTACTACCTCATCGACGCATGCAAGTCAAAGAAGCGCAAGAAGGACACCGCTGGTGAAGAAACGACCCGGTCGTGGAACATGAAACTCCTCTGCCTGTTTTACAATTAGCCGCACGAGTGTATGTATCGTTGCCTTTTCTAAATGCATGAAACTATGGGGTCCCAGAATGAGACTTGGGGGCTGCCTTTTATCGACCAATTTATTTGCGTCCCTATTTTCCTGCATCACTATAACACCGAACCCAGCCACCGGTCCGACTCGCTCGACCCGGGGGCTCGGGGGCTGGCCGGCTCGATCGCCATCCCGCCGCCTTACTTGGTGATTTCTGATAAAGTTAGGATGCCGCGGTCCCCCACTTCGCCCTAAAGCCACAGATCCAGCTTTAGCTGTCGGCTGGCAAGCACAACTGGCCAAAGCTCCTTTATGCTTCATACACTAAGTCAAAGGCGGCCGGGTCGATCAACCCGGCCCGCCACTTATCAAATAAGCAGCCACACGACCGGCTGCTCGCCAACCGGTCTCGCCGGATTCCCGCCAGCCGGCCCAGTGGGTGTTTCGCTCGCGCTCAACGTTTTGAAGGACCCAAGTCCTGCGCGCTCCTCTTGAAGAATCGAACTCCTTGTCACAGACCGGAGCCTCAGCCATCTGACTCGCGAGGGGGAGGTTTTGAGAAAGGAAAAGCGCATGAAATCGGTCAAAAAGAGCGGAAGGCGAGAGAGAAAGCACTCACGACATTTACACACAAATATTTAAGAAAATGCCCACGGCCAGAGTTCATTACACCCTAAGACCCCTAGTGGGTGGGTGGTCCTGCTACTTAACAAATTTTACAAAGTGTCTCAGGCATCTCCAGCACCGCGTCGCGATGTCAACGGCCCTCCCCTGGCGGCCTCCGGGTCCAGCGAGGTGCCAGTGTCCTCCTCGGCATCCATGTCGTAATAGGCACCCGTCTCCTCCGAGCTCCCCTCCGGATCGTGGAGAAGCAAGCCGAAGTCGTCGCTGTCCACGACCCTGCCATCTTCCGTCTGCTCCGGATGGAACTCGTCATGGAAGGCGAACTCGGCGATGTAGCTGGCCCGGGAGGCGATCCGGCCGGCTTGCTCCTGCATTAACTACTCCGAGCCGGCCCGCTGGCCCATCAGCGCGTCCAGCTGAAGGTCCGGATGCCAAGACAGCGCGAACCGAAGCGCCATCTCAGCACCGTCATGAGCAGCGGAGACGCGCCACTCGCCAAGCCAGTCCGGTCCCATCTCCAACCAATGCGCCAGGCGCGTGAAGCTACTCGGCATGATGGCACCCGGCCAAAGGGCCGTCGTCATCGTAGTGCCGGCCTGGGACAGTGTTCCCGAGACCCGCAGGAGGGCCTCAGCAGCGGTGATGATCTCCGGGAAGGTCCAGGCCACCCGCGGATCCTTCCCAGACCCAACAACGCCGGTCGGGTCGCGCTGATAGCGGACGGCTTCCTCCGCCAGCCGCTGCATCTCCGGGAAGGCCCCTGCCGCAAAGGAAGAAGCAAGTTAGAAGAAGAACAACAAGGAAGAAAGGCCAGATCCCGACCCGGCAAACTACAAGAAAAAGTACTTACTGGAGAAGGACTCTTCCACGTGTTGCGCCTCAAGTAACGTACCACGCCGCTCCCATTCGATGTCACGGTCGCGCTCCTCGAGCGCCTTCTCCAGATTGGCTGCCTTGGCAAGGGCCGCCTTCAGCTCGGCGTCCTTGTCTTCGGCCACCTTCTTGGCCGCCTCGCGGCAACGGGCCTCGTCCTGACGGGCCCCCTCAGCCGTGGTGACCTGCCCCCGCAGGCGATCCACCTCGGCCTGGAGCCAGCCCTTTTCATCGGCTAGCTGGCCACGCTGCTGGTCCGCCTCGACCAGGGCCTGCTGCGTCTCCACCACCTTTGCAGCCTCCGTCTTAAGGAGCTCCACCTCGGCCTCAAGGCGGCTCTTGTGACCCACCAGCTACTCATGCAGCAGGTTGGCCTCATCAAGCGACCGCCGGGCTGTGGCCGCCTCCGCCCTCGCCTGCGCCGCCTCGACGCCAAGATGGCCGGTGTCGGCAATGAGTCGGTCATAGTGATGACCGGCCCGGAGCAGACGAGTCCGCCAGGACAGCACCTCGGCTGCAAAAAAGAAAAGTTCAGCAAATATGAAGACAAGACTTAAGATTTGGCCCAACTGTTACGCAGTTGGCCCGAATCTCGGGGGCTACACCCAGTGGGTGCGCTAGCGCGGCCCCACTAGAAAAGAGCACAAGAATACCTGCGGCGATGCGGAGCTCCTCCTCCTTGGCGGCAAGCTGCTCCATGAGCTCCCGATGCTTGCCCCGGAGACGGTTGTAGGCGGCAACCCGGAAGGCGTCGAGATGCTGAAGAAGACAGAAGTCAAAACAAGGCCAACGCTCTAAAAGATTCGACCCAACTACTACATAGTTGGCCCGAACCTCGGGGGCTACACCCACTGGGTGCGTTGGCGCGCCCCCACAAAGAAGAAATTACAAGAAAAAGAATACTTACCAGAATGGCGCGCTCCAGGTCGCGCGTCCGCTCCACCTCGGCTTTGGCGAAGGCCTCGAGCCGTTTCGTCCGGCCTCGCAGGCGGTGACTGACGGCGCCCAACGCTGCCTCCTCCTGGGTCTGAGGCCCGAAGAAAACGGAGCCCCCGCTGCGGCACGACAGGTCGGCGCCCTCCCTGCCAGGGCACCAAGGCATGCCCCCCGCTGGCCGCTCGCGACGCGGCTAACACCTCCTCCGACGCCCCTCCCGGCGCCGACAACGACCCAGACGCCGGGACGCCTTGCGTCGCCGCCTCCGGTCCGGACGCCAGGATGGCCTGCTACGCCACCACCGGCCCGGCTGCTGGGGTGGCCTCCGGCACCACCGCCCGCGGTGCCTCCTCCAAAACCGGCGGCGCCTCCGGCACCGCTGCCCGCAGCGCCTCTTCCAAGACGGCGCCGCCTCCACCACCATCAACCCCTGCGTGCTCGACCACATTGGCCCGCGGCGGGGTATCACCCCCCACCTCCATGACCTCCTGGTCGAGGATCACCACCTCAGCCCGACCTCCACGGCCGCGCTCCCTCACTGACGACGGCTCAAAGACCGTCGCCGCCACCACCGTACCCTTCGGCATCTCGCCCAGGCCGGCTCCGCGCCGGCTTGCGCCCATGCCACTGCCGCATCGGTCCAAGCATGGACCGACTCCGCCTCCAGCTCCGCCTTGGCCCAGTTCTTCTCCCGCTAGGCCAAGGCTTCGGCGGCGTTCGGGTCTAGACCGAGGTCCGAGTCGGCCCGTCCCTCCACCTCGGCCTGGTCGGCGAGGTCAGACCGGCTCCTGCGGAACGCGGTCCCTTCAACGGCCGTGGCTTCCGCCGCCGCCCTCGCTAGCGCGATTGGCGACCTGAAGAAGAAGGCAGAATAAGCCAAAAAGAAAACAAGACCAGCTCCACAACCTGGATGCATGCGGAGGACAAAAACATACCCCGACAAGATAGGGACCGGGGTTGGCCTCCCGTGCCCAGCGCCACGCGTCCTCTTGACCGGCCTCCCGGCCCCGGCTGGATCCGCCGTGCGCTTCAGGGCGCGGGGTCGCGGCGCGACGCTATCTTTCCCATGCGGGTGGCTCGGCGCCGCCCCAAGCGAAGACCCGGCTCCGCCCGCATCGCCGCCTCCCGCGCCCAACGCCGCTGCTCCAACGACTGGCATCAGCATCGCCCGCACCATGCCACTGTCAGCAATTCAAGACACATGAAGAGAGAGAAAACATAGGACTTACCCGTGCGATGCCCAGCGTCGGCGTCGGACTCGGCCACCTCCTCCCCATTGTGGGGCGCGGGCTCCACTGGTGCAACCGGCGCCACCTGCGACGGAGCCCGGGCGTAAGGATGCCGGATCACGTTCAGAAGCACCTCCCGCGTCGCGTCAGGACGGATGAGAAGGTGTGCAGCAGCAAAGTAAGGCGACCAGACACTCACCTGCGTCGCCGGGTTCGACTCGCTGTGCGGCGCCTTGCCGAACCGCCAGTCCTCTCCAAGGTCGGCCTTGGAGATGTCATTGATACGTATCCAACGTATCTACTTTTCCAAACACTTTTGCCTTTGTTTTGGACTCTAACTTGCATGATTTGAATGAAACTAACCCAGACTGACGCTGTTTTCAGCAGAACTGCCATGATGTTGTTTTATGTGTAGAAAAGAAAAGTTCTCGGAATGTCCTGGAAATCCACGGAGCACTTTTTGGAATTAATAAGAAGTTTTGGCGAAAGAATTAATGCCAGGGGCCCACAGCCTATCCACGAGACAGGGGGCGCCCCCCCTAGGGCGCGGCCTCCTATCTCGTGGACCCCCTGGACCTCCACCGACCTCAACTCCAACTCCATATATTCCGTCTCGGGGAGAAAAAAATAGGAGAGAATGTTTCATCGCGTTTTACGACACGGAGCCACAGCCAAGCCCTAATCTCTCTCGGGAGGGCTGATCTGGAGTCTGTTCGGGGCTCCGGAGAGGGGGATTCATCGCCATTGTCATCATCAACCATCCTCCATCACCAATTTCATGATGCTCACCGCCGTGCGTGAGTAATTCCATCATAGGCTTGCTGGACGGTGATGGGTTGGATGAGATTTACCATATAATCAAGTTAGTTTTGTTAGGGTTTGATCCCTAGTATCCACTATGTTCTGAGATTGATGTTGCTATGACTTCGCTATGAATATATGTGTGTTCTTGATCCTATCTTGCAAGTCTATAGTCACCTATTATGTGTTATGATCCGACAACCCCGAAGTGACAATAATCGGGATACTTCTTGGTGATGACCGTAGTTTGAGGAGTTCATGTATTCACTATGTGTTAATGCTTTGCTCCGGTTCTCTATTAAAAGGAGGCCTTAATATCCCTTAGTTTCCGCTAGGACCCCGCTGCCACGGGAGGGTAGGACAAAAGATGTCATACAAGTTCTTTTCCATAAGCACATATGACTATTTACGGAATACATGCCTACATTACATTGATGAATTGGAGCTAGTTCTATATCACCCTATGTTATAACTATTACATGAGGAATCGCATCCGGCATAATTATCTATCACTGATCCATTGCCTACGAGCTTTTCATATATTGTTGTTCACTTATTTACTTTTCCGTTGCTACTGTTACAACTACTACAAAAACCCAAAAACATCTATCTTTACTTTTGCTACCGTTACCTTTATTATCATACCACTTTTGCTACTAAGCACTTTGCTACAGATACTAAGTTATCCAGGTGTGGTTGAATTGACAACTCAACTGCTAACACTCAAGAATATTCTTTGGCTCCCCTTGTGTCGAATCAATAAATTTGGGTTGAATACTCTACCCTTGAAAGCTGTTGCGATCCCCTATACTTGTGGGTTATCAGTCATTCACGCCGCGCGTGATCTGCTCCTCAGACAGCCGCGTCGACCCCATGCGGTTGGGGTCTTGAAGGCTGATCATTTCACCGTTGAGGCAGGAGCGCCTCTGAAGCGGAAGGACCCGACGCATGATGAACACGGCAAGGAGCTCGGTGCCGGTGAGCCCCTCCTGCGTCCTCATCACCGTCACCCGCTTGTAGAGATTGACAATCTCCTGGGACGGGCGCCTGAGCGAGTATCCCCAGTTCGTCTTCGCCCGCGGCGGCGCGATGGCGAAGGCTGGAAGGTTGGTGTAGTCCACACCATGGTTGCGGACGTAGAAGATGGAGTTCTGCCACTTCTTGGCAGAATCCTCCAGCGGGATCTTGGGGAAATCCGCCCCCGACCGCTTCGAGATGACGGCAGCGCCGCAGTCGGCGAACTACCCGGCCGATGGGCCCTGCTGCTTCAAGCAGAAGAAGCACGCCCAGAGTTCGATCGTGGCCTCGACCCCCAAGTACCCCTCATAGAGGGTCACGAAGCCAGAGAGCTAGACGATGGCACCGGCACCAAGATGATGTGGCTGGAGCCTGAAGGACTCCAGGGACGCGCGGAAGAAGGTGCTCGCTGGCAGCCCAAACCCGCGTTCGAAGTGCGTGAGGAACACCACACGCTCCTGCTCCTTGGGCCGAGGCCTCTGCTCGCCGTGCGGCAGGCGAACGCCAACGTCCGTCTCCCACGGTAGGTGCCGCGATGCTCGAAGCTGGATGATGTCCTCGGTGGTGACGTTCGAGCCCATCCAGGAGCCCGACGGCAGCGCCATGGATGGAAGAAGAAAGAAGAAGATGGACGACGGAGGAAGTTCTTCTCGGGGCAGCGGGCGCAACTGTGCATCAGTTGCGTAGAGCAGAGCAAGAGCAGGGGGACAGGAGGGCGCGAGCGAGAATAATGTCCGCCGCCCCCTTGCCCCTCTAAATTTATAACCCTCGGTTCAAACGTGGGGGAGTGGGATCGTCTGCACGCACCCGCTCCACTGCCCCGCAATAAGTGCGCACGTACACGCGCAGTAACTGCCCAGTGAAGAGCAACCGGCCCCCGTACGCCGCAATAAATCCGCGCGCGTGGACCAAGGGCGCGCGGCGGCGGGCCCCAGCCCATCACCCAGTCCCGTCACGCGCGTGGCCTGTCAGGCCCCTCCGACTTCCGGGCACCACGTGGCGCCCATGCAAAGCCCGAGGGATTTCCCCAAGATTCGACGGACTCCTCGGTTCCCGCCACGGCCGGGATGCCGCGATCCGGTTTCCAAGAAAACCGGCACACAGTGGGTGTTGCCGGACCCGGCGATCACAGAATCAGCCTTGCTCAAGGGGGAAACTACGAAGGCCCACTCATCCGAAGAAGGCGGACTTTCACAGCTTCGGGGACTACTGTCAGGGGGATGAACACCGGGCACGCAACGGAACCCGGATCCTTTTCAAAAATAGCAGGGCCCGCATCGCCCCTCAAACCGGGACGCGCCCGGCCGGGTTGCTCGACCCGGCAAGGCCCGCAACCCGGCCAAGCTCTCCGACCCGGCAAGGTACGTCGACCCGGCCTCAGCAACTGGCGCAAGACAATCTAGCTTGGCGCAACCAAGGCTTCCCCAACAAGCCAACCCCACCCGTGGCGTGCACCGCAATCCTGCCACGGGTCAAGCTCCCGTCCCATCCAGGCCGTATGATGGGACGGGACTTCAATCACCAATGACCAAGACAACAGTGCTTCCACCCATGCCTATGGTCAGCCGGAGCTTGGCAACAATGCCCCTCACCTACCCGCTGACCCGGGCAAGCGTGGCAACAGTGCTCCCGCCATCACCGCTGACGACAGCAAGCGGCAACCTGACGGGGAGCCACTGTACATGACTCAACTGGGCCACGCCCTGACGATCGACAAGACGGCGCACAGTTCCCCTAGGCACGCGGGGCCCGCGCCTAGGGGAACCCAACGAACCACAAGCCCTCAGCAGGACCTAGCCCGGGATCCCGGACACCAACAATACAGATCCACAGACTCAGCGTATTACCATTGTAACCCTGGGGGGGTTGATCTATAAAATCCCCCAGGAGCCCACGCCTACAGGGGCATGTGGCATGTGATATATGAGATACGAGAGAAAATCAAGTAAGCATAGGACTAGCCACCAAACAGCAACACCGGAGAGAAGGAGCAGCCCAAGCCTTGGCCAGCTTCCTTCCTCCTCCCTACAGCTCCAGGAGCGACATTGTACTATCGATCATCCAACTACACTCCGCAGGACTAGGGGTATTATCTGTCCGGAGAGCCCCAAACCTGGGTATGTCTGGCGTCCCGCGCCCGCTCATGCCAACCTCGCCTCTGGAGCCCACCAGCGCCCTCGAGCCTCCTCCTCTCTTTAGCCATCCCTTGGCATCTGCCGTGCGCCCACCACGACAATGGGCATGGACCGAGGCACAGCTAGATCGTGGTCCATAGTATGGCTCAATCGCTCCTCGATCCGCATACTTTTACTTTTACTTTTTCTTTTCAGGTCTCTTTTCTTTCCCAGGTAGTTCCTGGTGACCTGATCGACGGACCTATAGAGGGACGGATACACCAAGACGGCAAGAAGCATTGACGTATGGGGGAATTTCCAGGTGGTTTCTGTAAATAATCATTATGCTTGCCTTAAGGACCGGCACGCAGCTCTCCCTTGGTCGCGGCATGTTAAATAGCCCTTTTGCTTATCGCACTATTTGTACAAAATATGCTTTGACGTATTAATCAAACAACAATGGAAAATGCTTTGCGGCCCTATTTCTATGGCATTAGCCTATTACTTTATTTTATTTTTTCTTGATATTTTTATCAATTGCACCCATACTCTATGGTACGTCTTAATTCGCCAGGGGCTTCATTATGCTCCATACTACGGCAACAAAGTCTGAACACTTTTTCTAGTATAGTTCGGCACCCCGAACTTATAGCATTATATGCATCGGCTCCGAATCATGTCTTTGGTCAATAGTTGGGTTGCCCGGCTCCTGTGCTTGCTACCTTACGTTCCGCTATATCGGCTAGGGTAGTAAAGGGAGAACTACTGTGATTGTGTCCTGGTTCATCCGGATGAGCACCTCAGTAGAGAAAGCCGAAAACTGACTGTCATGATGCGGCGTGAGCCGGTTAGCTGTTCGAGAGTTTTTTAAATCTTTTGTGATTTTTACGCATTGTGCGATGAATCGGTTTTTATCCGATCAGGTGTTGACAGCATCCTAATTTCGGACTTCCAAACACTAGGGGCTGCGCCTAAATTTCTATTGTCAAACTCCTATGGCTAAGTGAGGGTGATAAAGCTGCATAGACCGATTGCCTTGTTCGTTGCACTAAACACCTCCTTTAAGGACCAAAGTTTGGAGTAAAGAGTGTTTAGATTTATCCCGAACACCCCCGTACTACCTACGTGGGGGCGGAAGCTGACGACTGGCCAACTCTCACATTTAACGATACGGCCGCACGGGAGGTAAAATTTTAAATAACAAGCATTATATTACATAACGATCTTGTTTCATAGTACAAGACATGATAACATGAATGTATTCATTCAAAGACTACATCCTTAGCACATTGCTCCGCCACACGGTAGGATCCGTCCAGGACACTGTCAAAATATAGCTCAGGCGTGCAATGCTCCTTGCCCGCTGGCGGTCCCTCGGTCGCAACCTTCACGGTGTCCATCTTCACCCAATGCATCTTGACTTGGGCGAAGGCCATGCGCGCGCCTTCGATGCAGACCGACCGCTTGATGGCATCAAGCCGAGGGCAGGCATTGACCAGCTGCTTCACGAGTCTGAAGTAGCTGCTGGGCATAGCTTCGGCAGGCCATAGCCGGATTATTAAATCCTTCATGGCTAGTTTGGCCACCCTATGCAGCTCGACCAGCTATTTCAGCTGATCGCTAAAGGGAACTGGATATTCTGGTGCAAGGTACTGCGACCAAAATAGCTTCTTCGTGGAGCTCCCCTCTTCGGCTGGGAAGAATTCCGCAGCGTCTGAAATGCTGTGCGGCAGATCCGCAAATGCCCCTGGAGAACTCCAAATATGGGTCATTAAGAGGAACCTTTTCTTCACATATTTGCTCTGCATAATAAAGGCCTTACCCGCCGCAATTTTTCTGGCCTTCTGGATTTCCTGGAGGGAACCCTGGGCTTCAACCCGGGCATCGTGTGCGCTTTGGTGGGCCTTGGTGAGCTCAGACTCTTGATCCGTAAGGTTGCGCTCCAAGGACTTGCACTTCTTGACGGTGTCCTGGAGCTCCTGCTAGACCTGAATGGCACTGGCCTCGTGCTTCTCACGGGCGGCCTTTTCCTTGGCCACTTTCTCCTCGGCCTCGGCCAGCGCCTTCCTGAGGGTCTCCACCTCGGTCGCCGCTCCTAACAAATTAAATGGCACTTTAGCCAGCACAAATCATTTATCCTCCCTGAATATATACAAGGTTATTGCATACCTTGACTATCTTCTAGCTGCTTTTTCATGCGGCCGAGCTCCTCCTCGGTCCGCTCCAGACTCTGCTTCAGTCCAGTGACTTCAGCAGTGTGAGAGGTCGCAGCTAGCAGCGACGCCTGCTTATTCACATAGACATTTACATTTAGTCTCCTGCGAAAATTATTTGGTCCTCTGTTCGGCTTTTCTTCCCGAACACCGGAGAGAGTATTAGGGGCTACTGTCTATTCTGTGACATTCTTTTTATAATTGCGTTGTTTACCTCAAAGCATGTTAGAAGGCTTGTACAGGCTTCGGCCAGTCTGCTCTTCGTGGACTGGATCCTCTCAATCACTGTAACCATAAGGGTACAGTGTTCTTCAACATTGGAAGTGCGTCACAGCGCTTCCAGGAAATTATCCGGTGCCTCTGGATGGATAGAGGTCATCGGTGGGATAGGCACACCTCCTTCTTTCGAAAGAGGCGGCTCGCCTGATTCCGGAGCTGTATGGGTCTCCGAAATAGTATTCGTCTAGGGGCCGAGTTGGATATGGCCCCCATCATCGGTGTCCATGGGGGTTTGCTCCCCCATGTGTTCGGCAACCAAGGTTTCACTCTCCGGCGCCGCCCTGACAGCCTCCTGAGCCTCTCCCTAGCCTGGGATCCCTCCGAACAACACCTCGGTGTGATCCTTGGTCTTGGGGGAGGAGGCCGCCGGAAGAGTCCCGTTGTCCATCGCCTCTGGGTCCAGCGAACCCTCCAAAGAGGAGGATAACTCAAGGTTGGACCGAGCCGGACTGCAAATGCATAATTCAGCACGTTAAAACAATGAAGTAAAGAGGCCGGATATATCAATGTGTCCGAGTACTCACGATTTGGCCAGGGGCTTGTCCCTGGGCTCCCACTTCGAGTTGTTGTCGGTGGCCGCCGCGGAGCTGTCTGGAAGGAAGGCTTTCCCCTTCTTGGACGCCTCGGCCCCCAGACGCGTGGAGGCCGTCCTTTTCTTTCTTCCCCCCTCAGGGGGGCGACTTTCTTCTTCTTCCTCCTCTTCCTCATCATCCTCGGCGATGGAGGAATGAGTCTCGGCGTCTTCGAACGTCGCGTCTGAAGTGCCCTTGCGACGGAGACCACCTCTGGCCCCCTTGGCCTTCTTCTTGGCCTTCTTCTCTGGCGCCTGATAAGGCGCCGGAACCAGCGTCTTTGTTAGAAGTGGGATTTCTGGGTCCTCAGGCAGCGGAACCGGACAGTTAATCCGCTCCGCATTCTCTGTCCAGGTCCGAAAGAATCAATAAGGAGGCTTAGACACCTTCCTCGAGTATGCAAGTAAAGGGTACACCTTGAAAACATGAAAAAACTTGCCGGACTAGCAGGATGGGTTAAGTCGTGCCCGTGATCCTCGGTCGTGGCCGACCGTGCCTTGTTGGCCTTGAAGAGAACCTTCCAGATGTCTTCGCATGTACTGCCTAAGAGCTCCAGTAGGGTCTGGTGCTTGGCCGGATTGAACTCCCATAGATGGTAAGTGCGGCGTTGGCACGAAAGGATCCGGCGAACAAGCATCACCTGGATCATGTTGACGAGCTTGACGTTCTTGTTTATCATGTTCTGTACGCGTGTCTGAAGCACTGTCAGCTCGGCTGGAGAAGACCAGGTCAGGCCTTTCTCTTGCTAGGAGGTGAGCCGCATTGGGACTCATAACCGGAATGCGGGAGCCACGGCCCAGGTGGTGCCGCGTGGGTCTGTGATGTAGAACCACTTTGATTGCCACCCTTTGACAGTCTTCACGAAAGAGCCTTCAGGCCATGTGACGTTGGGCATCTTGCCCACCATTGCGCCTCCGCACTCTGCTTGTTGACCTCTCACCACCTTCGGCTTCACATTGAAGGACTTTAGCCATAGTCCGAAGTGAGGAGGGATGCGGAGGAAGGCCTCGCAACAACAATAAATGCCTAAATGTTGAGGATGGAGTTGGGGGACAGGTCGTGGAAGTCTAGCCCGTAGTAGAACATAAGTCCGCAGACGAACGAGTGGAGAGGGAATCCCAGCCCGCGGACGAAGTGGGGGATGAACACCACCCTCTCATGGGGCTCAGGGGTGGGTACGATCTGTCCCTCGTCCGAAAGCCGATGGGTGATTTCCTTGGCCAAGTACCCTACCTCCCGGAGCTTCGTAATGTCCTTCTCCTTGACGGAGGAGGCCATCCACTTGCCCTGTGCTCCAAATCCGGACATGGCTGAAGTGCTTTCTGGGGGCGGAGAAGATGAGAATTTGGGCTCTGGAGCTCGAAAATAGGTTGGGCAGAGAGAGAGAGAGAAGGCGTGGGTGAAAAAGGGTGAATCCTTATCCCTTTATAAAGGCAGTGAATATCATGCGCCTCCACTCGCCTTAAAACTTGCCTATTCCCCAAGGGCTGTGCAAATGGCACGGTTGGGTTACCCATGCCCGTATTGATGAGAATCCCGTGATAAGGGGACACGATCTCTGCTTTGACAAGACGTGCCAATGAAACCGCACCTCGAAATATGGAGCGACAGACTAAAAAATGGTTCGAATAATGGCCGAGCGGTGACGTGATGCCATGCTACAAAAAGTTGTCAGCGGATTGGACTCGTGAAATATTATACTCTCTACGGCTGTGTGTGGTATTTGTTTTGCAGAACCAGACACGTTTTCCGTGTCCGAAGACTATTGTGGAGTATTCAAAGAAGGAACTCGCCTTGCAATGCCGAAGACAATTTGCGCGCTGGACTCATCATCATTGAAGCCTGGTTCAGGGGCTACTGAGGGAGCCCTAGATTAAGGGGTCCTCGAACGGCCGGACTATTAACATGGGCCGGACTATTGGGCTATGAAGATACAAGACAGAAGACTTCTTCCCGTGTCCGGATGGGACTCTCCCTTGCATGGATGGCAAGCTTGGTGATTCGAAAATGTAGATTCCTTTCTCTATAACCGAGTTTGTATAACCCTAGTCCCCTCCGGTGTCTATATAAACAGGAGGGTTTAGTCCATAGGGGAGAATCATAATCATATAGGCTAGACTTCTAGGGTTTTAGCCATCACGATCTCGTGGTAGATCAACTCTTGTAATACTCATATTCATCAAGATCAATCAAGCAAGAAGTAGGGTATTACCTCCATAAGGAGGGCTCGAACCTGGGTAAACATCGTGTCCCCCGCCTCCTGTTACCATCCGACCACAGACGCACAGTTCGGGACCCCCTACCCGAGATCCGCCGGTTTTGACACCACAAAGTGTCATAAGCATGACAGAAAAAAAATCGCTCGGCCCAAAATGTCATGGATGTGTCTTTTTTTGTAGTGTATGCTACCTCTTGAGCTTGCATTGGTGGAAAAGTATTTTCGTGTATGCCTCTCATGGTTTGGGAATATTTTGGAATATATAGGCCAAGGATTAAGGTTAGGAGACCTCCGAGGGGGCCACAAGTCCAGGGGCGCGCCCCTACGGCTTGTCATCGCCTCGTGGGTCTTCTGACTTCATCTCCAAGTCTTGTAGGTGTCTTCTGGTCCAAGAAAAATCATCACAAAAGTTTTATTCCATTTGGACTCCGTTTGATATTCCTTTTCTGTAAAACTCAAAAACAAGGAAAAAACAGAAACTGGCACTGGGATCTAGGTTAATAGCTTAGCCCAAAAATGATATAAAATAGCATATTAATGCATATAAAACATCCAAAATAGACAATATAATAGCATGGAACAATAAAAAATTATAGATATGTTGGATACGTATCAAGCATCTCCAAGCTTAATTCCTGTTCGTCCTTGAGTAGGTAAATGATGAAAGCAGAATTTTTGATGTGGAATGCTACCTAACATATTTATCCATGAAATTTTATTTATTGTGGCATGAATATGCAAATCCATGAGATTCAAAACAAAAGTTTAATATTGACATAAAAACAATAATACTTCACGCATACTAACAAGGCAATCATGTTTTCTCAAAATAACATGGCCAAATAAAGTTATCCCTACAAAATCATATAGTTTGGCTATGCTCCATCTTCATCAGACAAAGTATTAAATCATGCACAACCCCTATGACAAGCCAAGCAATTGTTTCATACTTTTGATGTTCTCAAACTTTTTCAACTTTCACGCAATACGTGAGCGTGAGTCATGGATATAGCACTATAGGTGGAATAGAATATGGTGGTTGTGGAGAAGTCAAAAAGGAGATAGTCTCGCATCAACTAGGCGTATCAATGGGCTATGGAGATGCCCATCAATAGATATCAATGTGAGTGAGTAGGGATTTCCATACAACGGACGCAGTAGAGCTATAGTTTATGAAAGCTCAAAATGAAACTAAGTGGGTGTGCATCCAACTCACTTGCTCCCGAAGACCTAGGCCAATTTGAGGAACCCCATCATTGGAATATACAAGCCAAGTTCTATAATTAAAAATTCCCACTAGTATATGAAACTGACAAAATAGGAGACTCTCTATCATGAAGATCATGATGCTACTTTGAAGCACAAGTGTGGAAAAAGGATAGTAGCATTGCCCCTTCTCTCTTTTCTCTCGTTTTTTTTATTTTGGGCTCTTTCGCCTCTTTTCCCTCTTTTTTTCTTTTTTATATGGGCTTCTTTGGCCTCTTTTATTTTGTAAAGTCCGGAGACTCATCCCAACTTGTGCGGGAATTATAGCTTCCATCATCCTTTCCTCACATGGGACAATGCTCTAATATTGATGATCATCACACTTTTATTTACTTACAACTCAAAAAATTACAACTCGAAACTTGGAACAAAACAGAATGGTGGAAGTTGCATGGCAATATATCTCAGAATGGCTATGGAAATGCCATAATAGTTAGGTATGGTGGCTATTTTGAGGAAGGGTATATGGTGGGTGTTGCGCACCGGTGAAAGTTGTGCGGTACTAGAGAGGCTAGCAATGGTGGAAGGGTGAGAGTGCGTATAATCCATGGACTTAACATTAGTCATAAAGAACTCACATACTTATTGCAAAAGTCTATTAGCTATCGAAACAAAGTACTGCATGCATGCTCCTAGGGGGATAGATTGGTAGGAAAAGTCCATCACTCATCCCCGACCGCCACTCATAAGGAAGACAATAAATAAATAAATAAATCATGCTCCAACTTCATCACATAATAGTTCACCATACGTGCATGCTACATGAATCACAAACTTTAACACAAGTATTTCTACCAATCCACAATTACTCACTAGCATGACTCTAATATCACCATCTTCATATCTCAAAACAATATGCAAGGAATCAAACTTCTCATAGTATTCAATGCACTTAATATGAATGTTTTTTATTATATCCCTCTAGGATGCCCATCATATTAGGACTAAATTCATAACCTATGCAAATTACCATGATGTTTAGAGACTCTCAAAATAATATAAGTGAAGCAAGAGAGTTCAACAATTTCTATAAAATAAAACCACCGCCGTGCTCTAAAAAGATATAAGTGAAGCACTAGAGCATATTGCCTAGCTCAAAAGATGTAAGTGTAGCACATAGAGTATTCTAATAAATTCACGATTAATGTAGATCCCTCTCAAAAGGTGTGTATAGAAAGCATGATTGTGGCAAACTAAAAAGCAAAGACTCATATCATACAAGACGCTCCAAGCAAAACACATATCATGTGGTGAATGAAAATATAGCCTCAACTAAATTAACCGATGGATTGAAGACAAAAGAGGGGATGCCTTCCGGGGCATCCCCAAGCTTAGGCTCTTGGTTGTCCTTGAATATTACCTTGGGGTGCCTTGGGCATCCCCAAGTTTAGGCTCTTGGCACTTTTTATTCCATAGTCCATCAAATCTTTACGCAAAACTTGAAAACTTCACAACACAAAACTCAACAGAAAACTCATGAGATCTGTTAGTATAAGAAAATAAAATCACCACTTTTGGTACAGTTGTGAACTCATTATTTATTATATTGGTGTAATATCTATGGTATTCCAACTTCTCCATGGTTTATACCCACCGATACTACCCATAGATTCAACAAAATAAGCAAACAAGACAAAGAAAACAGAATCTGTCAAAAACAGAAAAGTCTGTAGCAATCTAGATGTTTCGAACACTTCTGTAACTACAAAAATTCTAAAAAAAATAGGAAAATCTGTGAAATGTCTATATAAATCTTTTGTGAAAACTTCAGATCATAAGCACGCTTCTGTGAGTTTTGAAAATTATTTTACTAGGTGCAAAAGTTTCTATTTTTCAGGAAGATCAAACAACTATCACCGTAGACCATCCCAAAGGTCTTACTCGGCTAAAACACTAATTAAAACACCAAAACACAATTAATACAGAGGTAATAATGTGTATTTTATTCAAGAATGGAAGCAAAACAAAAAAAATAAAAAAATAAAATTGGGTTGCCTCCCAACAAGCGCTATTGTTTAACACCCCTAGCTAGTCATATTGCAATAGATCTAGGTATTGTCATCTTTGGTATGCAATCCATAAGTAGCTCTCATAATAAATTCATAAACAATTATCATAATTAAAATCCTTGAAATCCAAAAGAGTGAGTTCATCGCTACTTAAAGTTTTGACCTCTACAATCCCACTTTTATCAATTTTTGCATCAAGATCTATAAACTCCGAATCATTGGGATGCCTTTTAACTAAAGTTGACTCATCTCCAGTCCCATCTTTATCAAGATTTATATTAGAAAAGAAAGATTAATAGGAGTCACTTCAATCACTTTAAGATGTTTATCGTTATTTTCAAAAGGAACCGGTTAGCGGCCATCTTATTAACCAAAGTAGTTTGTTTATTGGAAATTTGGCCTACTAAATTTTCAAGATGAGCAAATCGAGATTTAAGACCATAAAATTCTTTAGACATATTGTCAAGCTCTTTATTAATATAGTCCATCATAGTTTTTTGCTCCTTAAGTTCATTCCTAAAGAAACTATTATGCTCAAATTGTAAAGTCATGAAACTTTTAGCATTACTTACAATCTCTTCCAATTTCCTAAAATAAGGATCAAAGCTTTTGGGTTGAGCCATACAGGAAAGCAAGCAATCTAGCACACAAGCAAACAAAAAGCAAATGAAAAGATGAACGGAATAAGGGCGAATAAAAAGGCAATTTTTTTGTGTTTTTTCTAGAAAATCGTTTTAGAAGTGGGGGAGAGGAAAACAAGAGGCAAATGGTGAATAATGTAATGCAAGAGATGAGAGTTTATGATGGGTACTTGGTAGGCTTGATGTATACCTCCCCGGAAATGGCGCTATAAATCCTTCCTGCTACCTCTTGAGCTTGCGTTGGTGGAAAAGTATTTTCAAGGATGCCTCTGATGGTTTGGGAATATATAGGACAAGTATTAGGGTTAGGAGACCTCCGAGGGGGCCACAAGCCCAGGGTGCGCCCCCCCCCCCCCCACTAGGGCGTGCCCCTACGGCTTGTCATCGCCTTGTGGGTCTTCTGTTTTCATCTCCAAGCCTCGTAGGTGTCTTCTGGTCCAAGAAAAATCATCGCGAAAGTATTATTTTGTTTGCACTTCGTTTCATATTCCTTTTCTGTAAAACGCAAAAACAAGGAAAAAACAGAAACTGGCACTGGGCTCTAGGTTAATAGGTTAGTCCCAAAAATAATAAAAATGGCATATTAATGCATATAAAACATCCAAAACAGATAATATAATAGCATGCAACAATACAAAGTTATAGATACGTTGGAGACGTATCAGCATAGGGTGCACTTTTTGAAAAAAAAACAATTCCAAGTGAATGGTATTAATATTATTGAAAAAGCTTCGGCAATTACTATTGGGGTTTTCAACTCCCTCTTCCCTCTTTCAAAAGGAAATATGAAATTTTTATTATATGGGAGATGCATATCCCCATTGAGGTAACTTAGTGTTATACGAAGATTCTTCGGTTTCATGTCATTCGAAAATGGTTTGTTAATAAGACTTGATCAACCTTATTAATGGATTCTTTCTTAGGGGCATTTGGTTGATGAATTTAGTAAGCACAACTTACTATAGTTACTATTTGTTTCCAGATTTTCTTTGTTAAAATACGATAAAATGCCACGATTATCCTATTTTCTGATTTATCCGTGCAATAAAAAATGACCCAAAAATAAAAGTGCTCAGAATGACGTAGAATTTTAACATGAATTTTTCTGAAATATTTGAGAATTTGTGGGACTGAACACAAGCCAGGGAGATGCCCCAGGTGGCCATGAGGCACCATGGCGCGCCCACCCCCTTGGCGCGCCTTGGTGGCTTGTGGGCCCCATAGGGCCCCCCTCACTTATTCCTTCAGCTCACTTCGTCACTTACCTCTAGAAAACATTTCCTGGTAGCCCTCTCTCTCTCTCTCGTTCTTGCTCCCAAACCTGCGATTTTCGATCTCTTTGCTCAGAGTTTCATGTTTGAAACTGTTGTGGGGGGATTGCTCCTTGGTATGTGACTCCTCCATTGCTCCAACTAGTTTTTGCTTTAGTGGATTATATTTTACATAATTAGCTACTCTTGGTGCTACTGAAAATGAGCTTGCATCTTGAATTCTTTGAGTTCCAAGAAGTTTGAATGCTTGATATAGCCTCTAGACCTTCATATGAGTAGTTGTTATCAATTTTGTGAACTTCTATTGATATCATTTTGTGGCCCAAAAAATTTAAGAAATTGTTCGTAGGAAAAATGAATTTCTTTTGGAGAAGTTCTTCGAAACAGATTGCCAAGGGAGTCACTGGGGACTCCTCGGACAGTGACCTCAACATTCCGCGTAGGAGGGAGGTCCGGCCGTGCGAATGGCCGCATAATTCCTTCGTGGATGAAAACGGATTCTACCAAGAGTCCACGCAATTTATTGTAAATTTCGGATTGATCGACTTCCTCGTAGATGAGTGTGACCAGCACCACATCCTTACAGATTCCTTTGTGCCAAATTTTCATTTCTTGAATAGGCTCGAACCCCCCATGGTGTCTTTTGATTTATATGTTGAACATCATCAGATACCACTTGCTGAATTTTGTGAGATATGTTTGATTCCTTTTGACGAGGAATTAAGAGAGCCTAGACCGAAGGAGTTTGGGGGTTTCCTCCGCACTTTAACTGTGGGAGACGAAAGGGGCGTGCGGAAGCCCGAACTACTAGCTTGCAATTTCCTATTGTGCATTACTTTGCTTTATTCATAGGGAAATGTTTGATTGCTAGAGAGCAAGGTGGTACGCTCAATTCCCCCTACCTTGCCATTTTACGCCGCACACTTCATAATGATAACACTTATAGCCTTGGAGCTCTCACCGCACGCCGCCTTCACACTAATAGGACTAATTGTAAGATCCATGGTGGTATTTATGCTACTTGCCTAGCGAGAAGTTCCCACGTTGCAATACGCCCCCATGATTACTTATTGCCTAGGGTCTACTTAGATCACCAACATATTATAGACCACCATTTTATTGATGACCCTGATCCTCCTCACCACATTCGTTATAATTTAGTTTTTAGTGAGGATACTCGTGATGTTATTCCTTTGTATGCACCTGCTTTGTTCGACTCTCATGCCAGGAATGGATACACCGTCATGCCATCGGACACCGTTGCTTACTAGAACACATTGGTAGCGGCAGAGAACGAGGCCCAAGGTTGGGACGCTTAGGTGCCGCCGCCCCAACACTTTCATATTGGACCAGACGGCTACTACGGATAGTGATTACCAAGCTAGGCAAAAGCCTAAGCTTGGGGGAGTACATATTTCTCACTGACATTACATCTATGTTCACACATTTCATTCTAGTTGTCGGTATTCATCCTCTTTCATTGTATAATCCATGTTAGATTTATTTTTGCTTTCTTCTTGTGCGTTTCAAAAACTTTGAGAAGACCCCCAAAAAAATCTTGCTTCTTTTTGGTTTTTCTTTCTTGTTTAATTAGTTGCAGTATTGAAAAGAAAACCCCAAAATATTTCTCGTTTCTTGTTTTGCTCATTAGTAGCTTTCCTGTGTAAATAGTTTTTCTCATTTTTGTTTTTCCTTCATTATTTTGCTTTCTTCAAGAAAAATTAAAAACTTCAAAAATATTTCAGTGTGTTTCTCTGAAATTCTTTTCTTTTCGTTGATTCGTCGTAAGGGGAAGACCACGATGAAAATGTTGAGTGGCTCTCATATGAATTACTGTTGATCTAACAAAGATCCCATATTACCTTGTATTCTCATTTGAATAAAATGTTTGCAGATTCCAACTTAGTCCATGGCACCCTTGCAATATTTATATTTTCATATCATTCAGTCGTGGAAGTGAAAGGCAATAATGACGATATTTGAAGAAGTGACTGTGGCATAGAAAAGCGGGTATGAACTCAACTTGTTTTTGTTTTTGTAAATATGTTTAACTCACTATCCATGATTCAACATATTATGAGTAAACATGTTTATGATGACAGTTAGGGATTATAGTTGCTCATGCCATGCTTAAGTAGCTAGGAGTGGATAATGATTTATCTTGCATGTTAGCATGCATTACAATGTTTATGATGTAGTATGATGGCATAGTATCCTCCTCTGAATGTTTCAAGTGGCTTGACTTCGCACATGTTCATGCATGTAGTTGATTCAAAACCAATATAGCCACCACGATATTTATGTTCATAGTATTTATATCCTAGTCATGCTAGTATTCAATGTTAATTATTCATAATGCATGTATATGACCGTTTTCGCTCTCTAGTTGGTCGTTTCTCAACCTATTTGCTAGCCTTCGCCTGTACTGAGCGGGAATACTGCTCATGCATCCAAATCCCTAAACCAACGTTCTTCCAGATGAGTCCACTATATCTACCTATATGCGGCATTACCCTGCCGTTCTTCCAGAAGACTCCTCGGGTGCCACCTCTAAATATTCAAATGAACATCTGTTTTGTGTGCCCGCACCGCTCATGGAGAGACAGAGGGCGGACAGTATCTTCCATGCTAAGCGGATTATTCTCATGATGAGTGTTTATTCATTTGTCCTTGCACGAGAGGGGCTGGTATTCGGGATGCCCAGTCCCATGATTAAATTACAAAATAATAAAACAAACTCCCCCGAAAAGTTGTTGGTATGGAGGGCACCTGAGGTTCGGCTAGCCATGGCTTGTGCTTGTTTGTGGAGGGGGGGTAAACTTCACTTTACCTCTTGGGAACCACCGCTAATGTGTTTAGGATGGAAGATATTGAAAACTCTCGGTCGTAACATTGGTAGGAAAGCCATGCCTCTCAAAATTATATTTATCTCTAATTTAAGCTTTGAGCTCTGGCACCTCTGCAAATCCCTTCTTCCCTCTGTGAAGGGACTATCTATATACTTTTATGTTATTTTACTTTTATTGTTGATTCATCACCTTCTCAAACAAGCAACAGTCCTGAGAGCACTATTGTCATTCTTATGCATTCATTGGTACCGTTACGTGCTATACAAACGGTTTTTAACCCCTTTCTGCGACAACATTTTAAAAAGTTGCCTTATCAGTGTGTGTGATAGGGGGTCCTTCCCCCACGACCCATAAACCCTTGGGGATAGGCGAGCGGCTACTAAAAATTTCCATATAATAAACGTATGAGAAGTCGCGCATGTCCCACATGTTACACCCCGACGTTACTTTCCTGATCTGTGAGACATCCGAAATGATTACGCTGCCATAGTCATGTGGAAAAGGTTGATATCACAAAAATTCAATCTATCGATGTGTTTGCGACAGGTATGTTATTACAGACAGTTCAAAAATATAAAATGTGTATGGTGCCTATACTATCACCAACGTGTCCATTTTCATAACTATGTGTGATGGGTATTCCTATCATACACAAGCTCCATATGTGCACCGTCTTCTTTTTGTCCAATATTACACACACATACTGGTTTGAAATGTTCGCCGTATTACCATGAATCGCACACGCATATGAGATGAAACCGTGTGTGCGTGCGTCGAACATCACAAACGTTTCACGTCAAAGAACTGTCTGTTCTATATTTTCCATCCCACACGTTGTTTTCTTTCTAACCATGTGTACATTATTTTATTTGCTCCTGTTTAATTTTATTTTTTCCTGTAATTTATTACTCAAATTGGAAATTTTGAAATATGAAACATGGAATTCAAATTATCAGCACAATGGTTCAATAACCAATCCATAAATAAAATTCTCTATACAATATGTTCAGTAATTATAGGATTAAGAAGCAATTGACTATGATATACCACAATATTTCAAGGTGGTAAAGGTGAAGAGAGAAGTGTAAATCATTTTGCCTGCGGATAGTGTTGAAGAAGCTGCATGCCTATAATGTGCCCTCCTGCATGCCAAACGTGCAAACAACATTTGTCCAACCCCTTGCACTACAAAAAAAGACACATCCGTGACATTATGGCCCGAATGAAAACTTTTTCTGTCATGGTTATGACACTTCTATGACGATAATTGTGACAAAAACGTGTATCATCATAGATGTCGTGGGCTCCTACTTCCATGTCAAAAAATTATGATAGAAAATGGGCTTTTCATCCTGGGCGGGCCGGAGACGCACCTGCATGACATTCTTCGGGCCATCCATGATGTAAAAAAATCATGGTAGAAGTGAGGGCGAGGAAAATTTTCAGGGAGTTCTCGGTTATGGTGGGTGGTCGGGGCCGAACGATGCATTGTGGTTTGCGTGTTTCTCTCAAACGTACGCACGTGTGTATATGCAAGGCCTTGGCTCTAACTGACCCCGAGTGAGGCGTTCACTTAAAACCCAAGCGATTGCACTCTCTACGTTACTGAACCCGAGCAATCGATCCCGTCGCTGCTGACCGAACCTGAGTGATTCCTTCACTGCTGCTGTTGACTGAACCCGAGCGATCGATCGCTACTGCTTCTTACTAAAGCCGATCAAGCCCCCGTTCAAGACGTAGCTAGCCGGTGTTGGGTTACCTCTCAATGAACAGTGATCGTTGCTACCGCACGCGTGATACGTGGAATGAGTCAATACGTGGTGAGTCGAGCCGGTTGGTTGGCCGTGTATGAACAGTTCCCGGTGGGGGTTGGATGAATAGGACCCCGTGGTTGCTGCTGGATGAAAAGGACCCCGAGGAGGCCTCCACACACCACAGCCGATTGGGGGTGGATTAACAGGACCCCATGTGGAGGCTGGATGAACAGTACCCGGTGGAGGCTGGAGGAAGTCGCGGTGATGAACAGTAGCAGGTGGAGGCCGGAGGAAATCAATGGTGGATGAACAATAGCCGGTGGAGGCTGGAGGAAATCGACAGTGGATGAACAGTAGCCTGTGGAGGCTGGAGGGGGTAGTAGATGGTGGATGAACAGTAGCCCCATGGAGTCCCGTTTTGCGGTACGCCACCCCCCCCCCCCGATGAACAAGTCCCCGTTTCGACTGTAGGCGCTCGAACAGAAGTCCATTTCCTCCGTTTTGCGGTACGCTAAACCCCTCCCGATCAACAGGACCACATTTCGACCATAGGCGGTTGGCGACAAGTATGTTTCCTCTGTTTTGCGGTATGCCAGATCCCGTTTTGGTTGTTCCGTTCAAGCCGGTTGGCTCCCAATGAACATGATGCGTTCCAACCTAGTCGCTTTGCTCCCGATGAATAGGACACGTTCCGACCCAGTCGCTTGGCTCCCGGTGAACACGACGCTATTTCCTCCATTCCGACCCAGCCGGTTGGCTACCGATTACCAGGATGTCGTCGCTGTACGCGTTCGAGAGCCCCGCCCGTATGTACGTACATAATCGTATTTACTTTCTTGTAGCATCTCTGTACGTACATGTACACGATATAGACGAGACTGCATGACATGCTACATCGGCGGCTCTACTAGACACGTGTCGCTCCTTACTCGGCTAGGTTCATCGCTGCAAAGAGGCCAATTGACCGCTATGTATGTACACATTCGCGACTAGACAGATAATGCTACGTAAGCTTTGACCTGGTGGCTCCCAACTGTCAGGGGTCATCACTTTTTTTGTTTGCACGTAATAAGGAGGCACTTCCTTGCGTGCAAAGATAAAGCTGATGGGTCCTACCTGTCAGGAGGAAACGTTTTTTTTTCATGAAATACAGAGGCCCTTCCGGTGGGTCCGAGCTGTCAGGTGGAGGAAACATTATTTTGCACATAATAAGGAGGCACTTCCTTGCGTGCGGCCGTGGACCCAACTATCAGCGTCTCCATGTACAATCCTCTTCTGATGGTTGTCGTTCATTAACCGTGTTGACGACGATGTACCGAGAGCACCAAGGTTGTGGACAATGGCACGACCTAGGAAGGGAACAACCTGGAGCCGGGGAAGATGCGATAGTGGATGCCCACGCGGAGGGGAGTATGAAGGTTGACTAGTTTGGCTACGGTTTGAGGCTGCCATCGCCGAAGAATAACATGGTGTGTGAGTGAGTAGAGGGAAGGCCTAGCCAGCGGTGGGAGTAGGCTGGGGCGGTCAGGCCTGCGCAGCAGCACAACCGGCCATAGGAGGCAAGAGCAGGCGGGCCCGCTGGTGTTGGTTTGGGCGGCTGATAACCCACAAGTATAGGGGATCACAACAGTTTTTTAGGGTAGAGTATTCAACCCAAATTTATAGATTCGACACAAGGGGAGCCAAAGAATATTTGAAGGTATTAGCAGCTGAGTTGTCAATTCAACCACATCTCGAGATTAATTATCTGTAGCAAAGTGATTAGTAGCATGGTAATTTGATAGTTTTGATGATAGCAGTAGTAGTAACAGTAGCGGTAATAGTAATAGCAATGATATTGTAGCAGTAACGATAGCAGTAGCAGTAGTAGTAACTTAGCAAGAACAATATAATATAAATTCATAGGCATTGGTTCAGTGACTCCGGATGATATTCATCATGAGACAGTTATAACCTAGGGCGATACGGCACTAGCTCCAGTTCATAAATACAATGTAGGCATGTATTCCGTAAATAGACATGCGTGCTTACGAAAAGAACTTGCATGACATCTTTTGTCCTACCCTCCCGTGGCAGCGGGGTCCTATTGGAAACTAAGGGATATTATGGCCTCCTGTTAATAGAGACCCGAAACAAAGCATTAGCACACGATGAATACATGAAATCCTCAAACTACAGTCATCACCGGGAGTTGTCCCGACTATTGTCACTCCGGGGTTGCTGGATCATAACGCGTAGTAGCTGACTATAACTTGCAAGAACGGATCTAGAACATGGATATAATGGTGATAACATAAATGGTTCAGATCTGAAATCATGGCACCCGGGCCCAAAGTGACAAGCATTAAGCATGGCAAGGTCATAGCAACATCAATCTCAGAACATAGTGGATACTAGGGATCAGGCCCTAACAAAACTAACTCGATTACATGATGAATCTCATCCAACTCCTCACTGACCAGTGAGCCTACGAATGAATTACTCACTCCCGATGGGGAGCATCATGGAATTGGCGATGGAGATGTGTTGGTGATGATGAAGATCGAAGATCCCCCTCTCCAGAGCCCCAAACGGACTCCAGATCTGGCCTCTTGATGAAGAACAAGAGACGACGGTGGCTCCGTCTTGTGAAACGTGATAATTCTTTCTTCTTGATTTTTTTTCTAGAATAATGGGGTTTTATAGCGTCGGTTTTAGGGTCAGTGGGGCCACCAGGTGGGCAGCACCCACCTGGGCGCGCTTGGGGGGTAGGCGTGCCCTGGTGGGTTGTTCTCACCTAGGTGCCCCCTTAGGTACCTCCTGGCTCCAGAAATTCTCTTATTTGATATAAAAAATCCTCGCAAAGTTTCGTTCCATTCCGAGAACTTTTATTTCCCCACAAAAACAACACCATGGTAGTTCTACTGAAAACAGCATCAGTCCGGGGTTAGTTTCATTTAAATCATGCAAATTAGAGTCCAAAACAAGAGGAAAAGCGTTAGGAAAAGTAGATACGTTGGAGACGTATCAATTCCCCCAAGCTTAAACCTTTGTTTGTCCTCAAGCAATTCAGTTGATAAACTGAAAGTGAAAAAGAAAAACTTTTACGAACTCTTTTGCTCTTGTTTCATAAATAAGCTTAAACAACACCCAGGTTTTCAGCAAGGATTATAACTAACCATGTCGGCAATAACTCTTAAAAATTATATTAACTCATATCAATGACATAATCAACTAGAGAGCAATAGTAAGATATCTCAAATAGCAAAACATTGTCAAAACAACCATGATATAATATTACAATAGTGGTATCTCGCTAGCCCTTTCTGAGACCGCAAAACATAAATGCAGAGCACCCCCAAAGTTCAAGTAGCGACTAAACATTGTAATTCATGGTAGAAAAGATACAAGCATGATGCTCACAACATTAGCTATACACAATGCATCAGCATGACAACAGTGCTCTTAGGTTCTGGCGCTTATTTGAGAAGGCGATGACACAACATAAAAGTAATTAGATAGTCCCTTCACAGAGGGAAGTAGTGATTTGCAGAGGTGCCAAAGCTCAATTTTTTGAAAACAGAGGTAAATGATATTTTGAGACATGCACCATTCTCATTCACTTCACGACTATCGGTTATCAATATCTTCCATGCTAAACACGCTAGTGGCGGTTCCCAAGCGGAAATGTAGATGTTATGACTCCATTGGGAGTTTTTGTTTGATTATTTGTAAGCTCTTTTCTTTTTGCAGTTTGGGACTGGGCATCCCTATTACCGCCCTTTTCTCGTGCGATGGCGAGTGAATAAACACTCGACCTGAAAATAACCCGCTTAGCATGGAAGATACCGACTACCTCCTGTCGTTCCATGAATGATCCAGGCACACAAAAACGATATTTATTTGAAGTTTTTAGAGATGGCACATGCAAATTTACTTAGGACGGCAGGGTAATACCGCATATAGGTAGGTATGGTGGACTCATCTGGAATAACTTGGGTTTCAGGTTTTTGATGTACAAGCAGAGTTCCCACTTAGTATAGGCGAAGGCTAGAAAATAGGTTGAGAAGCGGCCAGCTAGAGAGCAACAACGGTCATGAACATGCATTATGCATAAGTAACATTGGATACTAGCATGAGTAGGATATGAACACCATGAACATAAATATCATAGAGGCTATGTTGGTTTTGATTCAACTACATGCATGAACATGTGCCAAGTCAAGCCACTTGAACATTCAGAGGAGGATACCATATACATCATGCTACATTACAATCATTTTTAACGCAATGTTGATATCCAAGACAAGTCATTATTCACTCCTAGCTACTTATGCATGGCATGAGAAACTATAATCTCTAATTGTTATTGCAAACATGTTTGATCATAATAGTCTAAATCATGGATACTAGGTTAAACATGTTTACAAAAACAGAACAAGTCGAGTTCATACCCGTTTCTCACTGCCACGGCCAATTCATCTAATATCGTCATTATTGCCTTTCACTTGCACGAATAAATGATTTGAAATAATAATAGTGCAAGAGTGTCGTGGACTAAGCTGGAATCTGCAAACATTTTATTCAAGAGGAGAAGACAAGATAATATGGGCTCTTTGTTAGATCAACAATAATGCAAATGAGAGCCACTCAACATTTTCATCGTGGTCTTCTCCTAGGCATGTCTCGATAAAAAGAATTTTTTTTAGAGAAACAGACTGAAATATCTTTAGAGTATTTGGTTTTTCGAAAGCAAGCAAACGAAAAAGGGAAAAGCAAAAATGAGAAAAACTATTTACACGGGAAAGCTCCCAATAAGTAAAATAAGAACAAGGAAATATTTTTGGGTTTTCTTTTTAGTGCTATGATAATTTAAACTAGGAAGAAAATTCAAAAAGAAGCAAGAAACATGTTTTTGGATTTTCTCGAAGTTTTTCAAAACACACAGGAAGAAAGCAAGAAAAATAATTCAAGCATGGATGATACAAATGAAAAAGTGTGGACACCGACAACTGGAATGAAATGTGTGAACATGAATGTAATGTCGGTGGGAATATGTACTCCCCCAAGCTTAGGCTTTTGGCCTAGCTTGGTAAGTAGTCAAAAGCCTGGATGGTAGTCGGTGTGGTAGCTCACGAAGGCTCTCGGTGCTGATGCCTCGACCTGCCATGCTGCCTCCACTGCTGCGTTATGAGCTCGAGCCTCGCTCTCAAGAACAAAATGTCTTCCTTTGCTATGATAGTCAAAAAGAGCAGGTGTAGGCAAATATGTGTGCACAACAGATGTTTGGTTAAACAACAAATTGTAAGGGAAGTTATGAATTTTTCCTTTGAGGATCTTATTGCTTTTTAAAGCATCAAAGTCTAAATGCTACGTGGGTAGGATAGGGTCAAAGGGCAAAGGTGAAACACCAAGCCCTCGAGTAACGCGTGGCATAAATTCCGCCATAGAAATAGCCACTCTTAGCATTATGTTGCAGTCTGCGTGCAAGGATTGCTCCAAGGTTATAACTCCTTTCACCGGTGAGAGAAGCATGTATGAGGCTCAAGTCCGGAGCACAAAGTGTACTACAGTCTTGCTTGCCTACTATACATTTTCCATTAAATAATGCGAAGTACTGAATTATAGGAAAATGTATGCCTTTTATTCTACCTTCCGTAACTCCCCTAGTTTCACCAAAGCAAAGACTAGTCAAGAATACTTCAAACTCAGCCCTAGGTGGCTCATCGAGCGAACCCCAGAATGGGATTTTGCGGAGGTGAGCAAACCTTTCTAGAGAAATGGTAAATGTATTGTCATAAAGTTTAAAAGACACCTTAGACTCACGGGTAAAGAATTTAAATTCTTTGACAAGTGATTCTGTGAGGATGGGGTATTTGTCGCACTTATCTGAAATGTAGGGACCGAGCTCGGCATTGTGAACATATTGCTCAAATTCCTCCTTAATATCCACTCTCACCATGTAATCTTTGCATGGCCATAAGCATGTTTTGGTGGTGGCACTTCGAATGGAACTTTCTCTTGATTCAGCATAGGACCGACGAACGGAGCTGCTGCTAGAAGATGCCTCCGAGGATCTCCCCCTCGAAGAACTCCTTCCAAAGAAGTTCATAATGTTTGCGTACAATTTTCTAAAATAATTTGGTCACGAAAAATTTATTAACAAAACTTCACAAGAAGGATAGCAACTACTCATAGGGACGTATAGAGGCCATATCAAGCATTCAAACTACTTAGAACTCTAAGAATTCAACATCAAGCTCATCTATAGCAACACCAAGAGTAGATAATTATTCCAAATATAAACCACTAAAACAAAAACTAATTGGACACATGGAGGAGTCACATACCAAGCAACAAATCCCTGAAACAGTTTCGGAAACGGAGCTTTGAGCAAAGAGGATGAAATCCGTGGTTTCGGAGGCAAGAACACGAGAGAGAGAGAGAGAGAGAGAGAGAGGTAGTGATTTTTTTCTGGGTGAATGGAGTGATGTGGGAGGAAGAAGTAAGTGAGGGGGGCCACTAGGTGGGCAGCACCCACCAGGGCGCGCGTAGGGGTCCTGGCGCTCCCAGGTGGGTTGTGACCCCCTGGAACACCTTCCTCTGATATTATTTGCACCAGAAATTCAGAAATATTCATAAAAAAATCGCATCGGATTTTCAGAGCATTCTGAGATCTTTTATTTTTGGGTCATTTTTTATTGAACGGAAAAAGCAGAAAACAGACAAAGCATGGCATTTTATTTTATTTAACTAAGAAAAACAGGAAACAAAATGTAGGGACAGAAGGTAGTGCTTACTCTAAAAATGATCCATTAATAAGGTTGATCAAGTCTTATTAACAACCACTTTCGATTAGCATGAAACCGAAGAACTTTCGTAAATCACTAAGTTATCTCTATGGGGATGTGAATGTCCCCAACAATAAGCATTTCATATTTCTTTTTAACAGTAGATAGAGGTAGTTGAAAACTTCCACTAGTGATTGTCGGAGATTTTTCAATAACATTAATACCATTCACTTGGAATTGTTTCTTTGGAAAGTGCACCATATGCTCATTACCATTGATATGAAAAGTGACCTTGCTTTTATTGCAGTCATTAACAGCCCTTGCAGTATTCAAGAAGGGTCGACCAAGGATAATCGACATGTTGTCATCCTCGGGCATCTTAAGTATAACAAAGTCAGTCAAAATAGTAACATTAGCAACAACAACAGGCACATCCTCACAAATACCGATAGGTATGGAAGTTGATTCATCAGCCATTTGCAAATATATTTCAGTAGGTGTGAGTTTATTCAAATCAAGTCTTCTATATAAAGAGAAAGGCATAGTACTAACACCAGCTCCCAAATCACACAAGGTAGTTTTAACATAATTTGTTTTGACGGAGCAAGGTATAGTTGGTATTCCTGGATCTCCAAGTTTTTTAGGTACTCCATCTTTAAAAGTGTAATTAGCAAGCATAGTGGATATTTCAGCTTCTGGTATTTTTCTCTTATTGGTGATGATGTCTTTCATATACTTTGCATAAGGAGGCATTTTTAAGATATCAGTTAAGCAAGTTCACAGAAAAACTGGCCTCAACATTTCAGCAAAGCGTTCAAATTCTTCATCATCTTTCTATTTAGTTGACTTAGGTGGAAAGGGCATAGGCTTTTGAACTCATGGTTCTCTTTCCTTACCATGTTTTCTAGCAACAAAGTCTCTTTTGTCATATCATTTATTCTTAGGTTGTGGGTTATCAAGATCAACAGCTGGTTCTATCTCAACATCATTATCTGGTACTTTATCATTTGGTTGAGTGTCTTCATGAACTTCATCATTATCTTTTTCATTATCAGAAGGTGAGTGTTCATTATCAGATTGAGTTTCAGCATCACAGATAGAAACTTCATTATCATCATCAAGAGGTTTTTCTATTTCAGGTTCACTAGAGGCATGCAAAGTCCTATCATTTTTCTTCTCCTTTTTGTTTTTAAAAGGACTAGGTGTAGTGGTGTTTTTCCTTTGAGAACCTTGTTCAATTCTCTTTGGGTGTCCCTCAGGATAAAGTGGTTCCTGAGTCATTTTACCTCCTCTAGTTGCTAATCTAACAACAAAGTCATATTATTGTTCATTTCATCAAGTAACTCTCTTTGAGATTTAGCAACTTGTTCTAATTGAGTTTGAACCATAGAGGCATGTCTTCCTACACCTCTAACATAATTTGAGATTCTAAATAACAAGTCACTTAAGCGAGCAATCATATCAGAGTTGTATTTCAATTGTTTCATAACATTTGCATTAAAGTGATCTTGCTTTCTAATGTAATTATCAAACTCATAAAGGCATTTACTAGGATGTTTATTATGAGGGTCATCACTATCATTGAATTTCATTAAAGATTTTACCTCTACCACCTTGGGTGGTGGTGGTACTTCAACCCCATGTATTTCTTCGATAGGTGGTAAATTTTTAACATCCTTGACCTTAATACCTTTTTCCTTCATAGATTTCTTTGCCTCTTGCATATCTTCAGGACTGAGATATTAGATACCCCTCTTCTTCGGAGTGGGTTTAATAGGTGCTTCAGGAGGAGTCCAATCATCATAATTTTTCAATATGTTATTCAATAATTCTTCAGCTTGCCCAATAGTTTGTTCCCTGAAAACACAACCAGCACAACTATCTAGGAAATCCCTAGAAGCATCGGTTAGTCCATTATAGAAGATATCAAGTATTTCATTTTTCTTAAGAGGATGATCAGGCAAAGCATTAAGCAATTGGAGAAGCCTCCCCCAAGCTTGTGGGAGACTCTCTTCTTCAATTTGCACAAAATTAAATATTTCCTGCAAGGCAGCTTGTTTCTTATGAGCAGGGAAATATTTTTCAGAGAAGTAATAGATCATATCCTGGGGACTACGCACACAACCAGGAGCAAGAGTATTGTACCAAGATTTAGCATCACCCTTTAATGAGAATGGAAATAACTTGAGAATATAGTAATAGAGATCTTATCATGAGCAAAAAGGGTAGCTGTATCATTCAACTTAGTAAGATGTGCCACAACAGTTTTAGTTTCATAACCATGGAAAGGATCAGATTCAACCAAAGTGATTAACTCTGGGTCGACAGAGAATTCATAATCCTTATCATCAATAACAATAGGTGAAGTAGCAAGCTTAGGATCACATTTCATTTTACCATTCAGATATCTTTCTTTGTACTTGCATAGTAATTTCTCTAGACCATCTCTATCCTTACAAGCAAGAATATCTCTAGTTGCCTCCTCACTCATAGTATAACCTTCCGGTACCTTTGGCAATTCATATCTAGGAGGACTAGTTCTAGTAGGTGTTTCAAGATTTTCAGTTTCAAGTTCATCATCAAATTCAACAATATCATGTTGTCTTACTCTAGCAATTTGTTCATCAAGAAATTCACCAAGTGGCACATCATCATCAAGCAAGGTACTAGCATCATCAGGAGTAGAATTCATAGCAGAAGTAGAATCATCAATAACTTGCGACATATCAGAATTAATAGAATGTTGTGGTGTTGCAAGTTTACTTATATCAGAGGGTGAATCTAAAGCAGAACTGGATGGCAGTTCCTTACCTCCCCTCGTCTTTGAGGGAAAAATCTTAGTCTTAGCATCCTTCAGATTCTTCATAGTGATAATATGATAATAATCCCAAGTGACTCAACAAATATAGCTATGCTCCCCGGCAACGGCGCCAGAAAAAGCTCTTGATAACCCACAAGTATAGGGGATCGCAACAGTTTTCGAGGGTAGAGTATTTAACCCAAATTTATAGATTCGACACAAGGGGAGCCAAAGAATATTTGAAGGTATTAGCAGCTGAGTTGTCAATTCAACCACACCTGGAGATTAATTATCTGCAGCAAAGTGATTAGTAGCACAGTAATATTATAGTTTTGATGATAGCTGTAGTAGTAAGGCAACAATAATAGTAATAGCAGTGATATTGTAGCAGTAACGATAGCTTAGCAGTAGTAGTAACTTAGCAAGAACAATATAAGATAAATTCGTAGGCATTGGATCGGTGACTCATTGGATGATTTTCATCATGAGACAGCTATAACCTAGGGCGATACGACACTAGCTCTAGTTCATAAATATAATGTAGGCATGTATTCCGTAAATAGTCATACGTGCTTATGGAAAGAAATTCGTACCCTCCCGTGGTAGCGGGGTCCTATTGGAAACTAAGGGATATCAAGGAATCCTTTTAATAAAGAACTGGAACAAAGCATTAGCACACGATGAATACATGAACTCCTCAAACTACAGTCATCACTGGGAGTGGTCCCGACTATTGTCACTCTGGGGTTGTCGGATCATAACACGTAATAGGTGACTATAACTTGCAAGATCGGATCTAGAACATGGATATAATGGTGATAGCATAAATGGTTCAGATCTGAAATCATGGCACCTAGGCCCAAAGTGACAAGCATTAAGCATGGCAAAGCCATAGCAACATCAATCTTAGAACATTGTGGATACTAGGGATCAGGCCCTAACAAACTAACTCGATTACATGATGAATATCATCTAATTCCTCACCGACCAGCGAGCCTACGAAGGAATTACTCACTCCCGGTGGGGAGCATCATGGAATTGGTGATTGAGATGTGTTGGTGATAACGAAGATCGAAGATCCCCCTCTTCGTAGCCCCAAACGGGCTCCAGATCTGGCCTCCCGATGAAGAATAGGAGACGGTGGCGGCTCCATCTTGTGAAACGTGATAATTGTTTCTCCCTGATTTTTTCTGGAATAATGTCATTTTATAGCGTCAGTTTCAGTGTCAGCGGGGCCACCAGGTGGGCACCACCCACCTAGGCGCGCCTGGGGGCACGTGCGCCCTGGTGGGTTGTGCTCACCCAGGTGCCCCCTCACGTACCTCCTGGCTCCATAAATTCTCTTATTTGATATAAAAAAATCCTCGCAAAGTTTCGTTCCATTACGAGACCTTTTATTTCTCCTCAAAAACAAGACCATGGTATTTCTATTGAAAATAGCGTCAGTCCGGGGTTAGTTTCATTCAAATGATGCAAATTAGAGTCCAAAACAAGAGGAAAAGCGTTACGAAAAGTAGATACGTTGGAGACATATCAGCAACTACTGCAAGAAGATCAGAGATTGAAGAAGCAGTACTGCTGTTCAATTAACATCAAACGGTCACTGCTGCTAGAATCGTTTGTTGGCTAAGTTGACAAAGCCCTGTGTACGCGTCAACTTAGTAGGCCCATAGGCCAGCCTCCAAATCTGGTAAGTCCCAGTTGTCATGGGGAGGAATCGGTTTTCCCGCGTAATAAAGAGGCAATTCCTTCTGTGTGAAGATATAGCTGGTGGGCCCCAGGGGAGGATCAATTTTTTCGCGTTAATAAGGAGTTTATTGCGTGTGTGCGGACATGGACCATGGGGATCCCTACTATTAGCCTCTCCATGTACATCCCTATTCTGATGGCTATCGTTTGTTGACCATCTTGAGCATGCCGTGCCTAGAGCACCAATGCGGTGGATGATGGTGAGGCCTAGGAATGGAATGACTGGGAGCCGATGAAGACATAACAGTGGATACCCATGCTGAGGGGAGTATGATGGTTGACTGGTTTGGCTGCGGTGTCAGGCTACCGTCGCCGGAGAATAACAGGAGGTGCGGGTGGATAGAGGGATGGCCAGGCCAGAGGAGGGAGTAGGGTTGGCTGGTGAAGCCTGCATAGCATCATAGCCGACCACTGAGGAGCGAGCAGGTAGTCCCACTAACGCTGGCTTAGGCAGCTGGAGCAGGAAGATCAAAGATTGAAGAAGCACGACAGTTGTTGGATAGACATCCAACAGTCGCATTGTCACCTCGTCCTTAGCCAGTCTTCGTTTAATCCGTAGTCCCTGTTTCGAGTTACAAATATGAGAAACCGAGCCGGTATCAAATACCCAGGCACTACTACGAGAAATTGTAAGGTACACATCAATAACTTGTATATCAAATATACCTTTGTTCACTTTGCCATCCTTGTTATCCGCCAAATACTTGGGGCAGTTCCGCTTCAAGTGACCAGTCCATTTGCAATAGAAGCACTCAGTTTTAAGCTTGGGTCCAGCTTTGGGTTTCTTCCTGGGAGTAACAACTTGCTTGCCATTCTTCTTGAAGTTCCCTTTCTTTCCCTTGCCCTTTTTCTTGAAACTAGTGGTCTTGTTAACCATCAACACTTGATGCTCTTTCTTGTTTTCTACCTTCGCTGATTTCAGCATCGCAAAGAGCTCGGGAATCTTTTCGTTATCCCTTGCAAATTATAGTTCATCACGAAGTTCTAGTAGCTTGGTCATAGTGACTAGAGAACTCTGTCAATCACTATCTTATCTGAAAGATTAACTCCCACTTGATTCAAACGATTGTAGTGCCCGGACATTCTGAGTACATGCTCACTAGCTGAGCTATTCTCCTCCATCTTGTAGGAAAAGTACTTGTCAGAGGTCTCATACCTCTAGACACGGGCATGAGTCTAAAATACCAATTTCAGCTCTTGGAATATCTCATATCCTCTGTGGCGTTCAAAACATTTTTGAAGCCCCGATTCTAAGCCGTAAAGCATGGCGCACTAAACTATCAAGTAGTCATCATATCGAGCTTGCCAAACATTCATAATGTCTGCATTTGCTCCTGCAATAGGTCTGTCACCTAGCGGTGCATCAAGGACATAATTCTTCTATGCAGCTATGAGGATAATCCTCAGATCATGGAGCCAGTCTGCATCATTGCTACTATCATCCTTCAACTTAGTTTTCTCTAGGAACATATAGAAGAACATAAGGGAGCTATAATGCGAGCTATTGATCTACAACATAATTTGCAAATACTATCGGGTCTAATTACATGATAAATTAAAGTTTAATTAATCATATTACTTAAGAACTCCCACTTAGATAGACATCCCTCAAGTCATCTAAATGATACGTGATCCAAATCAATGAAACCATGTCCGATCATCACATGAGAAGGAGTAGTCATCAATGGTGAACATCTCTATGTTGATCATATCTACTATATGATTCACGTTTGACCTTTCGGTCTACAGTGTTCCGAGGCCATGTCTGTACATGCTAGGCTCGTCAAGTTTAACCCAAGTATTCCGCATGTGCAAAACTGGCTTGCACCCGTTGTATGTGAACGTAGAGCCTATCTCACCCGATCATCATGTGGTGTCTCAGCACGAAGAACTTTCGCAGCGGTGCATACTCGGGGAGAACACTTATACCTTGAAAGTTAGTTAAGGGATCATCTTATAATGCTACTGCCTACTAAGCAAAATAATATGCATAAAGATAAACATCAGATGCAATCAAAATATGTGACATAATATGGCCATCATCATCTTGTGCTTTCGATCTCCATCTCCAAAGCAACGTCATGATCTCCATCGTCACTGGCTCGACACCTTGATCTCCATCGTAGCATCGTGGTCGTATCGCCAACTATTGCTTCTACAACTATCTCTACTGCTTAGTGATAAAGTAAAGCAATTACATGGCATTTGCATTTCATACAATAAAGCGACAACCATAAGGCTCCTGCCAGTTGCCGATAACTTATACAAAACATGATCATCTCATACAACAACATATATCTCATCATGTCTTGACCATATCACATCACAACATGCCTTGCAAAAACAAGTTAGACGTCCTCTACTTTGTTGTTGCAAGTTTTACGTGGCTGCTACGAGTTTCTAGGAAGAAGCGTTCTTACCTACGGCACAAAACCGCAACGGTGATTTATTAAGTTTGCTGTTTAAACCTTCAACAAGGACCGTCCGCAGTCAAATTCGATTCAAATAAAGTTGGAGAAACAGACACCCGCCAGCCACCTTTATGCAAAACTAGTTGCATGTCTGTCGGTGGAACCGGCCTCATGAACGTGGTCATGTAAGGTTGGTCCGGGCCGCTTCATCGAACAATACCGCTGAATCAAAATAAGACATTGGTGGTAAGCAGTATGATGATTGAGGGAGTCCTAGATTAGGGGGTGTCCGGATGGCCGGACTAAGACCTTTGGCCAGACTCCCAGACTATGAAGATACAAGATTGAAGACTCCGTCCCGTGTCCGGATGGGACTTTCCTTGGCGTGGAAGGCAAGCTTGGCGATACGATATGAAGATCTCCTCCCATTGTAACCGACTCTGTGTAACCCTAGCCCTCTCCGGTGTCTATATAAACCGGAGAGTTTTAGTCCGTAGGATGAACAACAATCATACCATAGGCTAGCTTCTAGGGTTTAGCCACTCCGATCTCGTGGTAGATCTACTCTTGTACTACCCATATCATCAATATTAATCAAGCAGGAGTAGGGTTTTACCTCCATCGAGAGGGCCCGAACCTGGGTAAAAACATCGAGTCCCTTGTCTCCTGTTACCATCCGCCTAGACGCACAGTTTGGGACCCCCTACCCGAGATCCGCCGGTTTTGACACCGACATTGGTGCTTTCATTGAGAGTTCCTCTGTGTCGTCGCCTTTAGGCCCGATGGCTTCTTCGCTCATCAATCGCGATGCGGTCCGGGATGAGACTTTTCTCCCCGGACAGATCTTCATATTCGGCGGCTTCGCACTGCGGGCCGACTCGTTCGGCCATCTGGAGCAGATCGAAAGCTACGCCCCTGGCCATCAGGTCAGGTTTGGAATCTTAAACTACACGGCCGACATCCGGGGGGACTTGATCTTCGACGAATTCGAGCCACGACCGGGCACGCCGCACTGTCACGATGGGCATTATTTAGCTCTGTCATCGGACAACACCCAGAGCGTCGCTCAGGTGTCCGCTCCGACCATTAGCTCGGAGCCCACTACGCCAGTCGGGGAGGGACGGTTGGACGCCGCCCCGGAAACTGCAACCTCTACGACGATAGAGCCGGATACCAGCCTAGTCCCTCGCAAGGCCCGTGACTCCAAGGTGCCGGACTCCGATCCGGACTCCGTAAATCCCGCACTTCTTCTGATTAAGCCCTATTGGGCTCCGGTCATGGAGTTCACCGCCGCGGACGTCTTTTAGCACTCGCCTTTCAGCAATGTCCTGAATTCATTATAGTATCTCTCTTTGTCAGGAGAGCCCTGGCCGAACTATGGCCAACACGGTTGGGATGTGGACGACGAAGAAATTCGAAGCCCACCCACCACCCACTTCATAGCCACTGTCGATGATCTAACCGACATGCTCGATTTCGACTCCGAAGATATCGACGGTATGAACGCCGATAAAGGAGACGATCAAGAACCAGCACCTATAGGGCACCGGAAAGCCACCTCATCATACGATGTATGCATGGTGGACACATACAACAGAAACTACAACGAGGACCAAAAGGATGCGGCCAGGGATCGCTCCCCCAAAAAACAATCAAAGCGGCGGCGTAAGCATAAGGCCAAGCCCCACCTCGACAAAGACCCAGCCATAGAGCAGGGTGAATCAACGGACAATGAACATGTCGTTGAGCATTCGTCCGAACAGGGCGGACAATCCGAACAACTAATCCCCGGGAAAGATAATAGCCTGGACGACCTCACGCCAGACAAATTGCTGGAACATCAAAACCTCCACCAAAGGCTCGTTGCCACTGCACGTAGCCTGAGAAAGCAGAAGCGGAGGCTCAAGACAGCGGAAGATGCACTCAGGATCAGATGGGGCAAAGTACTCAATACCGCACACAAGTACGGCAATAGGCGCCACACAAAGAGCTATCCGAAGCGGAAACTACTACCAGAATTTGATGAAGAGGCCATAAAGCCCCCACAGTCAAAAAATAAGGAAGCCACAAGGTCGGATAGACGACCCTACGATCAATCTCACGCATCAAAGGACGCCGCACTCAATATGGCGCGTGATCCGTCCAAGAATTCGCATCAGAAAACTGGCCCAACCAGATCCATGTACAGGCCAAGAATGCAAGCTCCAGTGAAGGATCCAATGCAAAAAATACCCGAACACCGCGGCACGCCTAAATACAGGGGCGCCGCACACCCCCTATGTTTTACCGATGAGGTGCTGGACCATGAATTCCCAGCCGGATTCAAGCGAGTGAACATAGAAGCATACGACGGAACAACAGACCCTGGAGTCTGGATAGAGGACTACATCCTCCACATACACATGGCAAGAGGAGATGACCTCCACGCCATAAAATACTTACCCCTTAAGCTGAAAGGGCTAGCCCGGCATTGGCTTAAAAGCCTTCCCGAAAACACCATAGGAAGTTGGGAAGTGCTTGAGGATGCTTTCCGGGCAAATTTTCAAGGGACCTATGTCCGACCCCCGGATGCAGATGATCTGAGTCATATAACTCAGCAGCCCGGAGAGTCACCCCGGAAACTCTGGAACAGATTCCTTATAAAAAAGAATCAGATAGTCGACTGTCCGGACGCAGAGGCCCTAGCAGCCTTCAAGCATAGCGTCCGAGACGAATCGCTCACCAGACACCTCGGCCAAGAAAAGCCGCGAACAATGGCAGCGTTAACAAGCCTCATGGCCCACTTTTGTGCAGGAGAGGATAGCTGGTTGGCGAGAAGCAGCACCAGCGACCCGAATACGTCCGAACCCAGAGATGGGAATGGGAAGCCGCGCCGTAACAAAGAACCGCGCCGGATAAAGGACAACAGCCCGATGAGCACGGCAGTAAACGCCGGATCCAAAAGCTCTCGGCAAAATCAGAAAAAGCCGCCCCCAAAGACGATAGGGACGAGCTATCCAACCTCAACAAAATTTTGGACAAAATATGTCAAATCCACAGCACTCCGGGGAGACCTGCAAACCATACCCACAGAGATTGTTGGGTCTTTGAGCAGTCCGGCAAGCTCAACGCCGAACACAAGGGGCTCAACACACCAAGCGAAGATGACAATGCAGCTCAGAAGCAGAACACCAGAGAACAAAAGAAGTTCCCACAAGAAGTCAAGACAGTAAATCTACTTCATGTGACAAAAGGGAAGAGCAGAACGGCACCCACGAAGACACACGCCGTACAGCCAGCCCCGGAGGAGCAACCCCACTGGTTGTTACAACCAATCACCTTCGATCATCAGGATTACTCCGGAGGAGACCAGAACGCAGGCTTGACTGCCTTGGTCGTAAGTCCAATTATTAACGGACTCCAATTTACAAATGCCCTTATGGACGGCGGCAGCGACTTGAACCTGTTATATCAGGACACAGTCCGCAAACTCGGGGTAAACCCAGTTATAATCCACCTCGGCAACACTTCCTTTCAAGGAGTAACGCCAGGACCGGATACCCCAAGTATGGGTTCCCTTACGTTAGAAGTCACGTTTGGATCACCCGACAACTTCCGAAGCAAAAAGCTAACATTCCACATCGCCCCATTCGTAAGTCGCTATCAAGCGCTACTGGGACGTGAAGCTTTCGCCCGCTTTAACGCAATACCGCATTACGCATCCCTTACACTCAAAATGCCCGGCCCAAAGGGCATCATTTCATTACAGGGGAACATAAATTGACCCCCAAAGTACGGGCAAGGGTGCGGCTGCCTATACAGCCACCCACAAACCCAGCCCTACTATCCTGGACACGGCTAGACGAGTCCGGCGTCAACATGCTTAATAACCGCATACCCCCGTGCAAGGGGCTCCGTGTGCTCACGCCCGGAGACAATACGGCCCACCTCCTGCTCCAATTATATTTTATTTATTTCAATATAGATTTCTCGCACGCATATTTTTTTTACTAAGTTCCTCTCTTTCGCAGATGAACATCATGCTACGCTCGTCTAGGATACGGCACAACGGAGACACAAGCGCAGACGTGCAACAGGGACCCATTTCAAGGATTCTTTTCAGATTAAGACCCTGCGTAAACCTTTTTTACTGTCTCTTGTTGATAACATCCCCCGGTTTTCTCTATAGCCGAGGAGGAGGCTGGCATCTTGGCATGTGGCCACGCCAGAATTTTTGCACATACCTGGACACTAGGGGCTTTTTTACCAAGGGCTCTATTTCGGCACGTCTTCATAAAGACCGAATACCTTAGGGAGTGTTCGGCGTCGCGAGTTTGGCCCTATATGCATCAGCTCCGAATCATGTCTTTGGTCAAATGTTGGGTTTGCCCGGCTCCTGTGTTTTGCTGCCTTACGTTCCTTTATATCGGCTAATGCGGCACCAGGAGAACTACTACGATTGTGCCCCGGTTCCGCCGGGTGAGCACCTCAGTAGAGAAAGCTGAAAACTGACTGTCATGATATAGCGAGAGATTGGTCAACCACTCGATGACTTTCGGAATCTTTAGGATTCCCCTGCATTAACGAAGGGCCGCTTCTCGGTCAGGCACACTCGCGCCCCGAATTCGGGCAAGCACGGTGCCCCTAGGGGCTATTCAGTAGCCCCACTGTCAAACTCCTATGGCTAAGTGAAACTGATAAAGCATTATAGTCCGGTTGCGTAGTTCGCCGCGCCACCACCTCCTTTGTAGGACCAAGACGTTGGATTAAGTGTGAAAATGCGCCTTTTTGTGAACACCCCCGCATTCTATGCGTGGGGGCTGAAGCCAACGACTGCCATCTTTCAGGTTATATACAAATATATACATTAAACGGCCGCACAGGAGGCATCATGATTCTTGCAAGCACAAGTATAAAAAAGCTTTTTTCATAAAAACACAATTCGTTTTACAAATAGTATAAGCTATTCGAACACAACATCCTTCGAGCACTACGACTCTATTATACGAGCGCCAGGAAGAACTTCCTCAAAATAGTGCTTGGCAGGTACTCGGCTTTCGTCCGAATCCTGGGACGCAACAATACTGGCCTTCATATCTGCCCAGTATGTTTTGACACGGGCAAGAGCCATCTGTGCGCCCTCTATGCACGCCGACCTCTTCATTGCATCAGCATGCGGCACCGAACCAAGGAACTGCTGCACCAAGCCAAAATAACTCTTCGGCTCCGGCTTCTCCGGCCACAGACGACTCGCAACATACTTCATGGCGAGTTCGGATAATCTGTTCAGCTCCGCCTAGGCGGCTAAATGGTCAGATACTGATAGTGGGCGTTCTGGATTGTGTTACTGCGACCAAAAACGCTCTTCCAATTCATGGTCACCTCGGCTGCGGAAGTGTTCGGTCGCGTCCGCCGCACTTGCGGCCAAATCCAGATAAGCGTTTTCCGAACTCCACTGCCGGTCTAATGGAGCATACTTGGGGTCTCTGAACTTCATCCGCAGCATATAAGGCTTTCCAGCCGTGATATCTCCGGCCTGACGCAGCTCCTCCTTCATTGCTCTCATGGCAGAGCGAGTATACTTGGCTTCGGCAGTGATCTTTTCAAGATCCTTCTGAGCCGCCCTATCTTCTTGTTCAAGAAATTTACAGCGGTCGGTAGCATCCTTCAATTTTATGGCCATCTCGGCTATTTCCTTCTTGCTCTGGCAGTGAGCAGCCTGTTCGGCTCTTAGCTCTTCAGCCGCTTTAACGGCAGCCGCATCACTCTTCCTTGCTTGCTCCTTGGCTCGGGCAAGTTCCGCCCGAAGGTTCTCCACGGAAGCAGCACCATCTACATAAAATATATATATAAGGCCCGAGCATCATGCTCCTATTACTGGGTGTCTTTTGAACATACCTTGAGCCTCGTCTAGCCGCTTATTTACAAGCGCGATGTCGGCATCCGCTACATCAAGTTGCTGCTTTCGTTCGGCAGATTCATCAATCCGGCTTGCCACCGAACGCCTCGCCACCTTCATGGAATAGGCGACACATTATACCTGGGGTTATGATCCTCTGTGCGTCGTCACTCGTGACGACACACAGAGTCTCAGGGGCTACTATTCATACAGGGCACATTTAATATGCGGCTCTACCAAAAGGTACATCTTTTTACATACCTCAAAGCCTGTTAGTAAACTCCTGGCAGCCTCGTACAATCCGCTTTCCGCGGATGAAATCCTTCCAATCAATGTATCCATCAACATACGGTGTTCTTCTAAGATGGAGGCCCTACTAAGCAGATCCTTCAGCCCGTCCGCCGGCGCACAAGAGGGTGCCGGACTAGTCTAACAACCTTTTCTAGGGTCCAGACTTGAAAAAACCCTCCGAGACGATACCTCGGGGTCACCAGCCTCGTGAAACGGTGGAACAAGGGGAGGCGTTTTGCTCTCTATCATCTCTAGACGAAGATCCCCTGAAGATGAGCTCTGCTGAGAAGGGTTGAGATCCAAACTGCAAGATAATGTTTCGGTTATTTTCCTCAGGAATAAAACATGAATGTGATTCATTATGGAACCCCTCCCTTCACTTACGCCTCGGGGGAGAGCGGGTCCCCTTTAGGGGGCGATTCGGCTGGGGTGTTCTCCGGTGCCGAACCCTCTGTCGAAGATTTCTTTCCCCGTTTTGAGGTTATCACCTCCGGGTCTTCAGAGGCAGTCCTTTTCTTTCCCTGGTCGGGAGAATTTTCGATTCTTCCCTTCCTAACGGCCTCCTTCATGGAGGCGGTAGCTCCTTGGTTCCCCCCTTCGCCTTCCGCCAATGGCGCGACATCCAGCATCCTGGTTAGCATGGGATTCGGCACGGTCTCGGGCAGGGAGGCTGGACACCTGATAAGCTTTGCCTTCGCTATCCACTCTTGTTCAAAGGACAACTCTGCTAAAGGGTAGATTTGATAAAAATATGGATGGTGCATTCAAATACGTGGCTACTTACTTTAGCATCCGGGCGGTTGCAGCTCAGACCTGCGTCCTCGGACAAATCCGGACACCTTGCTTGTGATCCAAGAACAATTTGTACATCTCCATGGGTGTCATTCCCATGAAATGTTGTAGGACTCGTGGTCCCTCCGGATTGAACTCCCACAGGCGGAGAGGTCGATGTCTGCAGGGCAGTGTGCGGCAAATCACCATGACTTGCGCCACTACGGTCAAATTGATATCTCTTTCTAGAAGATCTCAAATATGGCCCTGCAGCAAGGGCACGTCTTTGGGCGGCCCCAGATAAGTCCTTCATTAACCCATGACGCCAGCCGTGGTAGGGGACCCGAGCGAAAAGTAGGTGGTGCCACCCATGTGGTGCCCCTAGGGGCTGTGATGTAAAACCAGTCCCGTTGCCATAAGCCGAGCTCCTCTTGAAAAGAGCCTTCGGGCCATGGAGCGTCGTCCATCTTGCTTATTATAGCCCCTCCGCACTCAGTGTGCTGCCCCTCGATCATTTTCGGTTCCACTTTGAAAGTTTTTAGCCACAATCCGAAGTGAGGGGTGATATGGAGGAAGGCCTCGCACACGACAATGAATGATGAGATCTAGAGGATGGACTCCGGAGCTAGGTCGTGGAACTCCAACCCGTAGTAAAACATAAGCCCCCTCACAAAGGGATCGATCGGGAAGCCTAGTCCCCGAAGGAAGTGAGATGCGAACACCACGCTTTCACCGGGCTGGGGAGCGGGAACAGCTTGCCCTTGAGTAGGCAGTCTATGCGAGATTTCGTCGGTTAGATACCTGGCATATCTTAGCTTTCGCACATCTTCTTCCGTAATGGAGGAAGGCATCCACCGGCCTTGAGGGTCGGAGCCGGACATCTTCGAAGGTCCGAAGCGCCTAAAACTAGAGCTTTGGGTGTTGGAACTCGAAGCGAGGGGCGGATTTGATTGGTTTAAGAACAAGGGAGTCGGGCCTTGGTTCCTTTATAAAGGAGGTGAATACCAAGAGCCCTCCCCGTAACCGTTTGAGACTCGCTTTCAATTAGGGAGTCATACCTAAGTCACGGTTGGGTTACCCACGCCCGTATTGATGAGAATCCCGGAATAAGGGGACACGATCTCTGCTTTGACAAGACGTGCCAAGAAAACTGCCTCGCTAAACGCGCTGAGGTGGAACGGTAAAATGAATAAAAGCCTGGCCGTGGCATGATGTCACGCCGCGGAATACGTCAGCAGATTCGATTGATGCAGATATTATTCTCTCTATGGTGGAACGTGGAACTTATTTTGCAGAGCCGGACACTACCCTGGTGTTCAACATCTTCTACGGAATATTCGGAGGAGGAACCCGCCTTGCAATGCCGAAGACAACTTGCGCGCCGGACTCGTCGTCATTGAAGCCTGGTTCAGGGGCTACTGAGGGAGTCCTGGATTAGGGGGTGTCCGGATGGCCGGACTAAGACCTTTGGCCGGACTCCCGGACTATGAAGATGCAAGATTGAAGACTCCATCCTGTGTCCGGATGGGACTTTCCTTGGCGTGGAAGGCAAGCTTGGCGATACGATATGAAGATCTCCTCCCATTGTAACCGACTCTGTGTAACCCTAGCCCTCTCTGGTGTCTATATAAACCGGAGAGTTTTAGTCCGTAGGACGAACAACAATCATACCATAGGCTAGCTTCTAGGCTTTAGCCACTCCGATCTCGTGGTAGATCTACTCTTGTACTACCCATATCATCAATATTAATCAAGTAGGAGTAGGATTTTACCTCCATCGAGAGGGCCCGAACCTGGGTAAAAACATCGTGTCCCTTGTCTCCTATTACCATCTGCCTAGACGCACAATTCGGGACCCCCTACCCGAGATCCGCCGGTTTTGACACCGACAACGATCACCACCCACAACTCTTTGTGTTCTAATCGTGCATATCATCTGTGCATAGACCTGGATCTGATGCCACTGTTGGAAAATGCAACAAGCAATTTCAAACATTTTCCTATGCTCACGCAAGATCTATCTAGTAGATGCATAGAAACGAGAGGGGGAGAGTGAGTCCACGTACCCTCGTATACCGAAAGCGGAAGCGTTTGTTAATGTGGTTGATGTAGTCGAACTTGTTCCTGTTCCGACCGATCAAGCATCAAACGTACGGCACCTCCGAGTTCTACACACGTTCATCTCGATGACGTCCCTCTAACTCTTGATCCAGCAAAGTGTCGAGGGAGAGTTGTGTCAGCACATAGTCGTGGTGATGGTGATGGTGAAGTGATCCACGCACGGCTTCACCTAAGCACTACATGAATATGACTGGAGGAGTAAACTGTGGAGGGAGGTGCCGCACACGGCTATGAATCAATATTGTGTGTTCTAGGCGCCTCCCCCTTCATATATATATGTGGGAGGGAGAGGGGGCGCCCAAGTAGGAGGAATCCTACTTGGGGCCCTAATCCTATTCTACCCCCCTACCATAATTCCCGAAGGGGGAAGGAAGGAGGAGGGGGGAGAGGGAAGGGGAGGCTGAATCCCTCCCCTTCCTTTCTCTATTCTACTCTTTCCTTACCTTCCTCTATTTCGGCCTACATGGGGCGCACAAGCCCCTTAGGGGCTGGCATGTCCCACTCCCGGCCCATTAGGCCAATGTAGTTACTGGGGGGGTGCCCGGAACCCCTTCCGGTGACCCGATACGTACCCGGTACCCTCAAAACACTTCCGGTGTCTGAATACTGTCGTCCTATATATCAATCTTTACCTCTCGGCCATTTCGAGACTCCTCGTCATGTCCGTGATCTCATCCGGGATTCCGAATAACGTTTGGTCACCAAATCACATAACTCATATAGTACAAATCTTCATCGAACGTTAAGCATGCGGACCCTACGGGTTCGAGAACTATGTAGACAAGACCGAGACACCTCTCTGGTCAATAACAAATAGCAGAACCTAGCAGCTCATATTGGCTCCCACATATTCTACAAAGATCTTTATCGGTCGAACCGTTATGACAATACACGTTATTCCTTTTGTCATCGGTATGTTACTTGCCCGAGATTCATCGGTATCTTCATACCTAGTTCAATCTCGTTACCGGCAAGTCTCTTTACTCGTTTGTAATGAATCATCCCGCAACTAACTCATAAGTCACATTGCTTGCAAGGCTTCTTATGATGTGCATTACCGAGAGGGCCCAGAGATACCTCTCCGATACTCGGAGTGACAAATCCTAATCTCGATCTATGCCAACCCAACAAACACCTTCGGAGATACCTGTAGAGCATCTTTATAATCACCCAATTACATTGTGACGTCTGATAGCACACAAGGCATTCCTCAGGTATCCGGGAGTTGCATAATCTCATAGTCGGAAGAATATGTATTTGACATGAAGAGAGGAGTAGAAATAAAACTGAACGATCATAATGCTAAGCTAATGAATGGGTCTTGTCCATCACATCATTCTCCTAATGTTGTGATCATGTTCATCAAATCACAACACATGTCTATGGCTAGGAAACTTAACCATCTTTGATTAACAAGATAGTCAAGTAGAGGCATACTAGGGACACGGTGTTTTGTTTATGTATCCACACATGTATCAAGTTTTCGGTTAATACAATTCAAGCATGAATAATAAACATTTATCATGAAATAAGGAAATATAAAATAACAACTTTATTATTGCCTCTAGGGCATATTTCCTTCATGCACAAGTTCCCTTCTTATTTCATTAGTCCACTAGTGTGGGTAGTTCCTTATCCAAGACTGTTTTTCATGCCAAAATAGAAGATGCTGGTCTCACCATAGAAGCAAGGGATTCATTCGAGTGAACCTTGATAGGATAGACTTTGTTGATACCTTTAGAAAGCAGCATCCCAATCCTGTGGGTTACACCTTCTCGGGTGAAAATCAGTGGCATAACAACAAAGGTACATCACATTATTGGTGGCTAAATTAATTACCTAAGTGTTGCAGTGTTCATTTGCTACCTATTCAATCATACTTGAGTGATATATATTTCTCTATACATTAAAATACAACTGAACAACAGGGCGTGTATATACTCCAAAACTGCAGTGTCTGCCTTTCTCAAATAATAGAAAAACAAGGTTTTGATCTAGAAAGAATATGTTCATAAGAATTGAGGCCATGTATTTGCATAAACATGAAACATAATTTTTGTTTCCAAAAAACATAGGGCAACAGAATGATTGCTTAATTTTATTTCTATTGGAATGAAAGATGAACTTATTGTCCATTTAACAGGCTGGTGATTGGAATACTTTCTTATGTTATGATCCATCATTGACAAGGTTTATGATCGTATTTTCTTGGATGTAATATCCAGCGAGCATAGTTCGATTGGACTTTGTGATGACACTCTAGGCACCTTTTGAGACCCTTAGTTGCTAGGGAAACGAGTTGTCAGGTTGAAAGAGTAATTTCCAATGTTCTTCAGAGATCTGGATTTAACGGTAAAAAATGTTGATTGTGTTTTTTATGAAATATTTGGCTACTCGTGCATTGCAACGGGGTCACATATATTGGTAGTTCAATATCAATCATACTTAACAAAGATCTGGATGTTGGGCATATGATAAATAAATTAAATAAGTATACAGAGTGGGTGTTTGCGGGACTACTGGACTAGGGGGTCCTCAGTGTCCAGTCTATTGGATATGGGCCGGACTGATGGGCCGTCAGGATACAAGACAGAAGATCACCTCTCGTGTCCGGTAGGGACTCCCGTATACGTGGATGGCAAGTTTAGGTGTCCGGATATGTTATTTCCTTTTTGTTAGACCGACTTTGTACAACCCTAAGCCCCTCCGGTGTCTGTATAAACTGAAGGGTTAGATCGGAGGCAGGATCATGACATTACTAAGCTAGCCAAACTAGGGTTAGCAATACGATCTCGTGGTAGAACAACTCTTGTAACCCCTATACCCTTCGAATATAATCAAGCAGGACTAGGGTATTACCTCCATTAAGAGGGCTCGAACCTGGGTAAACATTGTGTTGTTTGTCCATTGTTACCATCGGTCCTCAAACATATAGCTTGGGCCCCATACCCAAGATCTGCCAGTTTTGACACCGACATTGGTGCTTTCATTGAGAGCTCCGCTGTATTGTCGACAGAAGGATTGATGGTTCGCCTATTCATCAACAATGATGCAACATCCAGGAAAATCATTCTCCCCGTACAGGTTTTTGTGTTTGATGGCTTCGTGCTTCGGGCCAACTCGATCAGCTGTCTCGAGCAGGTCGACAGTTACGCCCCCGGCCACCAGATCAGGTTCGGAAACCTGAACTACGTTGCTGATATCCGAGGAGATCTAATCTTCGAGGGGTTTGCGGACTTGGACGCCTTTCCGTGCCCCCATCAAGAAGTCTTTTCGGGTCCCCTATTAGATCACGTTCAAGGGTCAACCCTCATACCTACCCCGGCCTTAGATCCAGGGCGGGTCGCATCATCCGAAGACGGAAGTGTTAGCCCCGCCAGAGTCCTTCCCCTCATGGAGCTCCTAACCGAAGACCCAGATGCAATCTTGCACTTGCCTCTGGAAAATCACTCCGAACTGTCAAGGTCTGCGCTCATTGGGTCCGATCAGGTGTCCCATGCCAAACTCAGCCCTCCAGATCCACAGTTTTTGGTCTAACTTCCGCTCCTAGATGAAGCAATGGGATTAATGCAATCTCTCGCCATCACGGTGGCTTTGCCTTCGAACTGTACCTAGCTCGGGCTGGGGGCTAAGAGCGGGAAATTTTATGCCCCACACACCACCCACTTAATAGCCATTGTCGAGGATTTAACTGGCATGCTGGACTATGCGTCCGAAGACATCGACGGCATGGATGACGATGCCGACGCTGAACCAAGCCAAGCCCCACCCGTCACAGGGCGTTGAACGACCACTTCAACCTATGATGTGTACATGGTGGACACTCCTGATAAAAAGGACGACGAGGATAGTCCGACCCCGATGAGGACAAACCCGTCGATAAACCCCCAAAGCACCGACGTCAGCGGCGCCGCTCACGACCGCTTCGGGCGAAGGATAGTAATACCGGCACCAGAGACAATGAGACTCCGGATGATGCCGAAGATCCCGAATACCCCGTCGAGCCTACATCTGAACATGATGAAAGGGAAGAGGGTCAGTACAGTCCCAAACACGCTGATCACGAAGATTCAGAGGACAGCAACTACATGCCAGAATCCGAAGAGGACGTTAGCGTCGGTGACCAAGACTTTATCGTCCCAGAGGAACCTCTCGAACAAGAACGCTTCAAGCACAGCTCATCGCCACAACGTGGAGCCTGAAAAAGAAACAACAGTAGCGTAAAGCTGAACAGGATACGCTCAATGAAAGAAGGACTAAGGTCCTGGCCGTTGAGGGATACGGCCATGAGCGGCCTGCCAAAAGTTACCCCAAGCGCAAGCTGCTGCCACAATTCGACGACAAAGCGCTTGAGCCAATACCATCGAAATACAATCAGGAAGATCAACCAGACCGACCACCACGTGGACAGGATAAAGCGGCATATTAAGACGAACACCAACCCACACCCCCTCGCCGAGGAGGCAGGGAGACAGCAGCCGCGGGATACACATATGACTTGCAACGTGACCTAGCCAATAAAGCTGGCCAGACTAGATCAATCTACGGATCAAGAGGCTATACCCCGACGCGAGACAATGGCTATGAAGCCCGGCGTGACGACCATTACTATACTCGGGATCAGAATTGAACTCGGATGTCAGCCGACCTCCACCGTGATATTGCACGTTATAGAGGGGTCGCACACCCTTTATGCTTCACCGATGAGGTAATGCATCACCAATTTCTGGAAGGGTTTAAACCCGTAAACATCGAACAGTATGATGGAACGACGGATTCAGCCATCTGGATTGAAGACTTTCTTCTCCACATCCACATGGCTCGTGGAGATGACCTCCATGCCATCAAATATCTTCCTCTAAAGCTGAAAGGACCAGCACGACACTGGCTGAACAGCCTCCCAGAAAACTCCATTGGAACCAGGGAAGATTTGGAAGATGCTTTTCGGGCCAACTTACAGGGCACTTATGTCCGGCCACTGGATGCTGATGACTTGAGTCACATAATCCAGCAATCAGGCAAATTGGCTCACAAGCTTTGGAAGCAGTTCCTAATAAAAAAGAACCAAATCATGGACTGTGCAGACGCCAAAGCCTTAGCGGACTTCAAACACAGCGTCCAGGACGAATGGCTCGCCCGACACCTCGCGCACGAAAAGCCAAAGACTATGGCAGCCTTAACTGCACTAATGTCCCGCTTCTGTGCAGGTGAGGATAGCTGGTTGGCTCATAGAATCAACAGCTCAGGCGACCTCGACACTTTTGAAGCCAGGGACGGCAATGGTAAACCTCGCCGCAATAAATATAAACGTCGGAACAACAACAACGACACAGACGATACAACAGCCAATGTCGGATTCAGCGGCTCTAAATCCGGTCAGCGGAAGAAACATTTAAAAGGCAACAGGGACGGTCCATCCAACTTGGATAAAATCCTTGAGAGGCCTTGCCAGATTCATGGCACACCCGATAAGCCTGCTAACCACACCAACAGGAATTGTTGGGTTTTCAAAATGGCCGGTAAGATAAATACTGAACACAAAGGAAAGGGACCTCCAAGTGAAGACGGTGATGAGCCTCGTCAGCCGAACACCTGGGGTCAGAAACAATTTCCCCCCAAGGTAAAAACAGTGAACATGGTCTATGTCACTCACATCCCCAAAAGGGAGCGCAAGCGCGCACTAAGGGACGTCTACCCTGTAGAGCCTATCGCCCCAAGTTCAACCCATGGTCAGCCTGTCCGATCACTTTTGATCGTAGGGATCACCCAACCAGTATCCGTCATGGGGGTTCGACCGCCCTTGTACTTGATCCAATTATTGACGGATACCATCTCACTAGAGTCCTTATGGACGGGGGCAACAGTCTCAACTTGATCTATCAAGACACTTCCGCAAGATGGGCATTGACCCATCAAGAATCAAGCCTAGTAACACTACCTTTAAAGGTGTGACACCGAGCATGGAGGCCCGTTGCACGGGCTCACTGACACTGGAGGTAGTATTCGGCTCCCCAGACAACTTCTGCGGCGAAGAGTTAATCTTTGACATCGTCCCTTTCTGCAGTGTCTATCACACACTGCTCAGACAAACTGCTTTTCGCCCACTTTAATGCAGTCTCGCACTACGCTTACTTGAAGCTAAAGATGTTTGGACCTCGGGGCGTTATTACAGTTAATGGAAATATGGAGCGCTCCCTCCGTACTGAAGAGCACACCGTGGCCCTTGCAGCCGAGGTGTATGGCAGCCTTATCAAGCCGGACAGTTCATCGAGCAATAAAGCCAATGATGTATCTAAACAAGTCCCGTCCGTGCATAATTGTGATAAATCAATGGATATGGACCTTGATTAGCAGTTCGGCCTCCGCCGATCGCCCCATCGGGTGGCTCCTTATGTACCACGCGTACATAACTACGCACTAAAAATACCCTGGGCGGCGCTGGAGGCACACTGCGGAAAGGGTCCATAGTACGGCTTGACCCCATCTAGACCGCATATACCTTTTTTCACTACATGTTCATAAATAGCCCTACTTGCTATATGGTTGTTTCAGGAGATCCTTTTAAGGCTAGCGTTTCCCAACCATCACATACTCATATCAACGGACTTATTACTAAGGAGAAACTGCACAAACGTGCGACATGGCATCACTCGAGTTTTTGAACTATCATTTTTAGGCCCTGTGTTAGACTTTCCCTTATGTAAATCTTTTTCTTTTTCTCTTTAGGCATGTAAAATGACCTTAATATTAAATGGACTTGTCTGTCGAAACATGCCTCGACGTATTAATAAGGATATAAAGGAAGCAGATGACCATCACCTTTTTGGTTGGGTTATTTTTTATTTTGTCATCCGTGTCCCCCCTTACATTCGACTGACATACGTGGTTCAGCATGGCCTTCACGCCTGGGGCTGTATTCGGCCCAGCAAACTCTTAAGTCCAAACACCTATAGAGAACTCTTCGGTGTCCCGGATATTGCATTATATGAACCGGCTCTAAATCATGTCTTTGGTCTATAGTTGGGTTGCCCGGCTCCTGTGTTTGCCACCTTACGTTCCGCAAGTTCGGCTAAGGTAGTAAAGGGAGAACTACTGCAATTGTATTTCTGGTTCGTCCAGTTAAGTACCTCAGTAGAGAAAGCCGAAAACTCACTGTCATGATATGCGAGAACAGGTCAGCGATCGGTGACTTAGTGTTATACTACAAATTGTTTGCGATTTATGCCGTGTTATACGAGGGGCTGGGCTTCGACCAGCCGTGTTGCAAAGGCGCCGTACTCCAGATTGCCATTCACGCAACAAGGGGCTAGTACTTAGTGCCACAAATGGACTCTTGTGGCTAAGTGAAAGTACTAAAGCCGCATAATCTGATTGCCTTGTTCACCTTGCAAGACGCCTCCTACATCGGACCAAGACGTTGGATAAAGTGTGGTCATGCGTTCCCGAACACCCCTGTAATATTTACATGGGGGCAGAAGCCTACGACTGGTAAACTATCAGACTTATAAACTAAAATGGCCAAACAGGAGGATAAACTAATCATAAAGCACAAGCAGAAATATGTTACACCATAAGTTCAGTACCCGACTCTTACAAACCGGCCCTACTAATCAAATATGATGTCCTTTGAGCACTGGCCCTCTACAATGCGAGCTCCCTCGAGGACCTCGCTGAAGTACTTCTTTGGCCGCCGGTGATCCTTGCCTTCAGGTGGCCCCGTAGTGGCAATCTCGGTGGCCTTCATCTTCGCCCATTGTACCTTCACTCGGGTGAAGGCCATCTGGGCACCTTCTATCCAGGCCGATGATACGTCTGTTTTGCATGATGCTTTTATATCTATATTTATTGCATTATGGGCTGTTATTACACGTTATGTCACAATACTTATGGCTATTCTCTCTTATTTTACAAGGTTTATCATGAAGAGGGAGAATGCCGGCAGCCGGGATTCTGGCTGGAAAAGGAGCAAATATTGGAAACCTATTCTGCACAGCTCCAAAAGTCCTGAAACTCCACGGAAGTCATTTTTGGAATTAATAAGAATTATTCAGCAAAGAAAGTACCAGAGGGGGCCCACACCCTGTCCACGAGGGTGGGGGCACCCCCCCCCTACTGGGCGCGCTCCCTGTGTCGTGGGCCCCCTGGTGGCCCTCCGGTGCCCATCTTCTGCTATATGAAGGCTTTTACCCTGAAAAAAAATCATAAGCAAGCTTACGGGACGAAAGTCTGCCTCCACAAGGCGGAACCTTGGCGGAACCAATCTAGGGCTCTGGTGGAGCTGTTCTGCCGGGGAAACTTCCCTCCGGGAGTAGGAAATCATCACCATAATCATCACCAACGATCCTCTCATTGGGATAGGATCAATCTCCATCAACATCTTCACCAGCACCATCTCCTCTCAAAACCCTAGTTCATCTCTTGTATCCAATCTTGTATCAAAACCACAAATTGGTACATGTGGGTTGCTAGTAGTGTTGATTACTCCTTGTAGTTGATGCTAATTGGTTTACTTTGTGGAAGATCATATGTTCAGATCCTTAATGCATATTAATACTCCTCTGATCATGAACATGAATATGCTTTGTGAGTAGTTACGTTCATTCCCGAGGACATGGGTGAAGTCTCGCTATTAGTAGTCATGTGAATTTGGTATTCGTTCAATATTTTGATGAGATGTATGTTGTCTCTCCTCTAGTGGTGTTATGTGAACATCGACTAGATGACACTTCACCATCATTTGGGCCTAGGGGAAGGCATTGGGAAGTAATAAGTAGATGATGGGTCGCTAGAGTGACAGAAGCTTAAATCCTAGTTTATAAGTTGCTTCGTAAGGGGCTGATTTGGATCCATATGTTTCATGCTATGGTTAGGTTTACCTTAATACTTATTTTGTAGTTGCGGGTGCTTGCAATAGGGGTTAATCATAAGTGGGATGCTTGTCCAAGGAAGGGAAGTACCCAAGCACCGGTCCACCCACATATCAAATTATCAAAGTACCAAACGCGAATCATATGAGCGTGATGAAAACTAGCTTGACGATAATTCCCATGTGTCCTCGGGAGCGCTTTTCTCATTATAAGAAATTGTACAGGCTTGTCCTTTGCTACAAAAAGGATTGGGCCACCTTGCTGCACTTTATTTACTTTAATTGCTTGTTACTCATTACAAATTATCTTATCACAAAACTATCGGTTACCTACAATTTCAGTGCTTGCAGAGAATACCTTACTGAAAACCGCTTGTCATTTCCTTCTGCTCTTCGTTGGGTTCGACACTCTTACTTATTGAAAGGACTACGATAGATCCCCTATACTTGTGGGTCATCAAGACTCTTTTCTGTCGCCGTTGCCGGGAGTGAAGCGCCTTTGGTGAGTGGAACTTGGTAAGGAAACATTTATTTAGTGTGCTGAAATTTTCTGTCACTTGTTACTATGGAAACTAATCCTTTGAGGGGCTTGTTCGGGGCATTTTCGCCCCGACAAGTAGAGCAAAGAGTTGCTCCTCAACCTACTGAACCTACTAAAAATGTTTACTTTGAGATTCCTTTGGGTATGATAGATAAACTGCTAGCTAATCCTTTTGCAGGAGATGGAACATTGCATCCCTATTTACACCTTATGTATGTGGATGAAGTTTGTGGATTATTTAAGCTTGCAAGTATTCCCGATGATGTTGTTAAGAGGAAGATATTTCCTTTATCTTTGAAGGGAGACGCATTGACATGGTATAGGCTATGTGATGATACGGGATCTTGGAACTATAAACGATTGAAGTTGGAATTTCACCAGAAGTTCTATCCTATGCATCTTGTTCATTGTGATTGTAATTACATATATAATTTTTGGCCTCGTGAAGGAGAAAGCATCGCTCAAGCTTGGGGAAGGCTTAAGTCAATGTTATATTCATGCCCCAATCATGAGCTCTCAAGAGAAATGATTATTCAAAAAAATTATGCTCGACTTTCTCTCAATGATCGCACCATGCTCGATACTTCCTGTGCTGGTTCGTATATGCTAAAGACTACTGAATTCAAGTGTGATTTACTGGAAAGAATTAAACGCAATTCTGAAGATCGGGGTTCCGACGATGGTAAGGATTCAGGTATGACACCTAAGTTTGATTGCGTTAAATCTTTTATGGATACTGATGCTTTTCGTGGATTTAGCGCTAAATATGGACTTGACTCTGAGATAGTAGCTTCTTTCTGTGAATCTTTTGCTGCTCACGTTGATCTCCCTAAGGAGAAGTGGTTTAAATATAATCCTCCCACTTAAGTAAAAGCAGTTGCACCTATTACAGTTGAAGAAAAGACTATCACTTATAATGATCCTATTGTTCCTACTACTTATGTTGAGAAACCACCTTTTCCTGTGAGGATAAAGGATCATGCTAAAGCTTCAATTGTGGTCCGTAAGAGTAATACTAGAACATATACACCTCCTGAGCAAATTAAAGTTGAACCTAGTGTTGCTATGGTTAAAGATCTCTTGGATGATAATATAGATGGGCATGTTATTTACTTCTATGGTGAAACTGCTAATATTGCTAGACCAGATGCTAAGATACATAGACCTATTGTAGGTATGCATGTTATTTCTGTTAAAATAGGAGATCATTGTTATCATGGCTTATATGATATGGGTGCTAGTGATAGTGCAATACCTTTTTCCTTATATGAAGATATTATGCATGATATTGCACCTGCTAAGTTAGAAGATATTGATGTTACAATTAAGCTTGCCAGTAGAGATACTATTACGCCATTTGGGATTGTTAGAGATGTAGAAGTCTTGTGTGGGAAGGTTAAATATCCTGCTGATTTTCTTGTTCTTGGTTCCCCACAAGATAGCTTTTGTCCCATTATTTTTGGTAGACCCTTCTTGAATACTATCAATGCTAAGATTGATTGTGAAAAGAACGTTGTTACAATTGGCTTGGGGATATGAAACATGAGTTTAATTTTGCTAAATTCCATAGACAACCCCATGATAAAGAATTGCCTAGTAAGGATGAAATTATTGGTCTTGCTTCTATTGTCGTGCCTCCTACTGATCCATTAGAACAATATTTGCTAGACCATGAAAATGATATGTTTATGAATGAAAGAAGGGAAATAGATGAATTATTCGTTAAACAGGGTCCTATTCTGAAACACAACTTGCCTGTTGAAATCCTAGGGGATCCCCCTCCACCCAAGGGTGATCCCGTGTTTGAGCTCAAACCTTACCTGATAATCTTAAATATGCTTATCTTGATGAAAAGAAGATATATCTTGTTATTATTAGTGCTAACCTTTCAGAGCAAGAAGAGGAAAGATTATTGAAAACTCTGAAGAAGCACCGTGCTGCTATTGGATATACCCTGGATGATCTTAAGGGCATTAGTCCCACTCTATGCCAACATAAAATTAAATTGGACAAAGGCTCCAAACCAGTTAGAGATCCTCAACGACAGTTAAATCCTAAGATGAAAGAAGTGGTAAGAAAGGAGATACTAAAGCTCCTTGAGGCAAGTATAATTTATCCCGTTGCTGATAGTGATTGGGTAAGTCCTGTCCATTGCGTCCCTACGAAGGGAGGTATTACTATTGTTCCTAATGATAAAGATGAATTGATCCCGCAAAGAATTATTACAGGTTATAGGATGGTAATTGATTTCTGTAAATTAAATAAAGCTACTAAGAAATATCATTACCCTTTACCTTTTATTGATCAAATGCTAGAAAGACTATCCAAACATACACAATTCTTCTTTCTAGATGGTTATTCTGGTTTCTCTCATATACCTGTGTCAGCGGAGGATCAATCAAAAACTACTTTTACTTGCCCTTTCTGTACTTTTGCTTATAGACGTATGCCTTTTGGTTTATGTAATGCACCTGCTACCTTTCAAAGATGCATGACGGCTATATTCTCTGACTTTTATGAAAAGATTTGTGAGGTATTCATGGATGATTTCTCCATTTATGGATCATCTTTTGATGATTGCTATAGCAACCTTGATCGAGTTTTGCAGAGATGTGAAGACACTAGTCTCGTCTTGAATTGGGAAAAGTGTCACTTTATGGTTAATGAAGGCATTGTCTTGGGGCATAAAATTTCTGAAAGAGGTATTGAAGTTGATAAAGCTAAAGTTGATGAAAAGATGCCATGTCCCAAGGACATTAAAGGTATAAGAAGTTTCCTTGGTCATGCCGGGTTTTATAGGAGGTTCATTAAGGACTTTTCTAAAATCTCTAGGCCTCTGACTAATTTATTGCAAAAAGATATTCCTTTTGTCTTGTTGATGATTGTGTAGAAGCATTTGAAATACTTAAGAAAGCTTTGATCACTTCACCTATTGTTCAGCCACCTGATTGGAATTTACCCTTTGAAATTATGTGTGATGCTAGTGATTATGATGTAGGTGTTGTTCTAGGGCAAAGAGTTGATAAGAAATTAAATGTTATCTAGTATGCTAGTAAAACTCTTGATACTGCCCAGAGAAATTATGCTACTATTGAAAAAGAATTCTTAGCGGTTGTATTTGCATGTGATAAGTTCATACCTTATATTGTTGATTCTGAAGTAACTATCCACACTGATCATGCTGCTATTAAATATCTTATGGAAAAGAAAGATGCTAAACCTAGACTGATTAGAAGGGTTCTCTTGCTTCAAGAATTATATTTGCATATTATTGATAGAAAGGGAGCTGAGAACCCCATTGCAGACAACTTGTCTAGGTTAGAGAATGTTCTCGATGACCCACTAACTATTGATGATACTTTCCTGATGAACAATTAGTGGTCATTAATGCTTCTCGTACGGCTCCATGGTATGATGATTATGCTAATTACATTGCTGCTAAATTTATACCACCTAGTTTCACATACCAGCAAAAGAAAAAGTTCTTTTATGATTTAAGACATTACTTCTGGGATGACCCACACCTTTATAAAGAAGGAGTAGATGGTGTTATTAGACGTTGTGTACCTGAGCATGAATAGGAATAGATCCTACGCAAGTGTCACTCCAAACCATATGGAGGACACCACGCTGGAGATAGAACTGCACATAAGGTATTGCAATCCGGTTTTTATTGTCCTACTCTCTTCAAAGATGCTCGTAAGTTTGTCTTGTCTTGTGATGAATGTCAAAGAATCGGTAATATTAGTAGATGTACAGAAATGCCTATGAATTATTCTCTTGTTATCGAACCATTTGATGTTTGGGGCTTTGATTATATGGGACCTTTTCCTGCCTCTAATGGATAGACACATATTTTAGTCGCTATTGATTACGTTGCCAAGTGGGTAGAAGCTATTCCAACTAGTAGTGTTGATCATAACACTTCTATTAAGATGCTTAAAGAAGTTATTTTTCCGAGGTTTGGAGTCCCTAGATATCTCATGACTGATGGTGGTTCACATTTTATTCATGGTGCTTTTAGTAAAATGCTTGCTAAGTATGATGTTAATCATAGAATTGCATCTCCTTATCACCCACAGTCTAGTGGTCAAGTAGAGTTAAGTAATAGAGAGCTCAAACTAATTTTGCAAAAGACTGTTAATACATCTAGAAAGAATTGGTCCAAGAAACTTGATGATGCATTATGGGCTTATAGAACTGCATATAAAAATCCTATGGGTATGTCTCCGTATAAGATGGTACATGGAAAAGCATGTCACTTACCTCTCGAACTTGAACATAAAGCATATTGGGCTATTAAAGAGCTCAACTATGACTTCAAACTTGCCGGTGAGAAGAGGTTATTTGATATTAGCTCACTTGACGAATGGAGAACCCAAGCATATGAGAATGCCAAGTTGTTCAAAGAAAAAGTAAAAAGATGGCATGACAAAAGAATACAAAAGCGTGAGTTTAACGTAGGTGATTATGTGTTGCTATTAAACTCTCGTTTAAGATTTTTGCAGAAAAACTTCTCTCTAAGTGGGAAGGTCCTTACGTTATCAAGGAGGTCTATCGTTTCGGTGCCATAAAAATCAACATCTTCGAAGGCACAAATCCGAAGGTGGTGAACGGTCAAAGAATCAAACACTATATCTCAGGTAATCCTATAAATGTTGAAACTAATATTATTGAAACCGTAACCCCGGAGGAATACATAAGGGACACTTTCCAGAACGTTTCAGACTCCGAAAAGGAATAGGTATGTGGTATGGTAAGTAAGCCGACTCCAAAACAATTCCAATGGCAATTTTTCTCCGTTTCGGAATATTTAAGAATTTTGGAAAGCAGGAAGTAATCCGGGAAGGACACGAGACATCCATGAGGGTGGAGGGTGCGCCCACCCTTACTGGGCGCGCCCCTACCTCATGGGCACCTCGTGCGCCTCCCGGACTCCATTTTCTTGCATGTTACTTCTTTTGGTCAGTAAAAATTCATTATATAATCTCCCGATGGTTTTGACCATGTATCATGCAAAAATCTTCTGTCTTTTGTTTCGAGCTGTTTTTGCCGCCGATTAGAGCAATATGTCGTCCCAGGATTCGGAAGGAGAAAGCTACGTGGTTGATTACCTTGCTGACCCTAAGGTCTATGGGGACTTGGATCATTGTGGCTGGACCACTGAGGAAGAAGAAGACTACGAGCCTAAGGGGAAGGAGGAGATAAGCTCAGACGAAGATGAAGTCCTGCTACCTCAACCCGGGGACATGCATGTGGATTTTAAAAAGTCAAGCCTCCCCGATAGGGCAAAGAAGCCCAAGATCGAGTTTATCCCTTTTTGCCTCTTGCAGGAAAACAAACAGGGATTATGCAAAAGCATATTAAGCCTTGAGTGGGAGATCGATGATCTAAGGGAGCAAAATTCTATTCTCAAGCACAAGTTGAGAAGGAAGCCTACATCACCAACAATTCCATCATCACCACCTTCATCACCTCCGAGGACATAATCACATGGGTATGGGCACTCCCCTTGGCAACTGCCAAGCTTGGGGGAGGTGCCCCAATATCGTATCACCATCACACTCCTATCTTTACCATTTTACTTAGTTCAATCATTTTAGTAATATCTAGATCTAGTAGAATAAAGTTTTGGTATGAATTAGTTTTGAGTTTTGCTTTGTGATCCCTTTATGTAATCGAGTCCGTGAGCCATATAATAAAGATTAGTGTTGAGTCAAGGGCTTTGCTATCTTGCTATGATCTTGAGAAAATACAAATAATAAAAATAACAAAAGAGTTCATATTGATCTTATGTATAGTAATGACTTCATGCATAAAGAGTATGAGGCTTAAAAGTTGTTGAGAGTTGACAAACATAGTTTTGGTCATCGTTGCAATTAATAGGAAGTAATAAAGAAAGAGAGGTTTTCACATATAAATATACTATATTGGACATCTTTTATAATTGTGAGCACTCATTAAAGTATGACATGCTAAAGAGTTGATGTTGGACAAGGAAGACAATGTAATGGGTTATGTTTTCTCACATCTCAGTTAAAGTATATTGTCATGGATCATTCCAACATGTTGAGCTTGCCTTTCCCCCTCATGATAGCCAAATTCCTTGCACCAAGTAGAGATACTACTTGTGCTTCCAAATATCCTTAAAACCCAGTTTTTCCATGAGAGTCCACCATACCTACCTATGGATTGAGTAAGATCCTTCAAGTAAGTTTTCATGTTGCAAGCAATAAAAATTTCTCTCTAAATATGTATGACTTATTAGTGCAGAGAAAATAAGCTTTATACGATCATGTGATATGGAAGTAATAAAAGCGACGGACTGCATAATAAAGGTTCATATCACAAGTGGCAATATAAAGTGACATTCTTTTGCATTAAGATTTTGTGCATCCAACCCTAAAAGCACATGACAACCTCTGCTTCCCTCTGCGAAGGGCCTATCTTTTACTTTATGCACGAGTCAAGGTGATCTTCACCTTTCCCTTTTCATTTTATCCTTTGGCAAGCACCTCGTGTTGGAAAGATCCTGATATATATATATATATCCAATTGGATGTAAGTTAGCATGAACTATTATTGTTGACATCACCCAAAGGTGGGTACGTTGGGAGGCGAAATTATAAGCCCCTATCTTTCTCAGTGTCCGACTAAAACTCCATAACCATAAGTATTGCGTGAGTGTTAGCAATTGTAGAAGACTATATGATAGTTGAGTATGTGGACTTGCTGAAAAGCTCTATTCTTGACTCTTTCCGATGTTATGGCAAATTGCAATTGCTTTAATCACTGAGATTATTGTTTGTTAATTCTCAATGAAATTTCTGAACCATACTTGACATTGTGAATAGTTTGTTACTTGAGCATAAGAAATCATATGACAAAATCTATATATGTTGTTGTCATAAGAATGATCATGATGCCCTCATGTCCGTATTTTATTTTTATCGACACCTCTATCTCTAAACATGTGGACATATTTCTCGATATCGGCTTCCGCTTGAGCACAAGCGAGGTCTAAGCTTGGGGGAGTTGATACGTCCATTTTGCATCATGCTTTTATATCGATATTTATTGCATTATGGGCTGTTATTACACGTTATGTCACAATACTTATGGCTATTCTCTCTTATTTTACAAGGTTTATCATGAAGAGGGAGAATGCCGGCAGTTGGGATTCTGGCTGGAAAAGGAGCAAATATTGGAAACCTATTCTGCACAACTCCAAAAGTCCTGAAACTCCACGGAAGTCAATTTTGGAATTAATAAAAATTATTGAGCAAAGAAAGTACCAGAAGGGGCCCACACCCTGGCCACGAGGGTGGGGTGCGCCCCCCCTACTAGGCGCGCCGCCTGTCTCGTGGGCCCCCTGGTGGCCCTCCGGTGCCCATCTTCTGCTATATGAAGGCTTTTACCCTGGAAAAAATTCATAAGCAAGCTTACGGGACGAAACTCCGCCGCCACGAGGCGGAACCTTGGCGGAATCAATCTAGGGCTCTGGCGGAGCTTTTCTACTGGGGAAACTTCCCTCCGGGAGGAGGAAATCATCATCATCATCATCACCAATGATCCTCTCATCGGGAGGGGGTCAATCTCCATCAACATCTTCACCAGCACCATCTCCTCTCAAAACCCTAGTTCATCTCTTGTATCCAATCTTGTATCAAAACCACAAATTGGTACCTCTGGGTTGCTAGTAGTGTTGATTACTCCTTGTAGTTGATGCTAATTGGTTTACTTGGTGGAAGATCATATGTTCAGATCCTTAATGCATATTAATACTCCTCTAATCATGAACATGAATATGCTTTGTGAGTAGTTACATTTGTTCCTGAGGACATGGGTGAAGTCTCGCTATTAGTAGTCATGTGAATTTGGTATTCGTTCGATATTTTGATGAGATGTATGTTGTCTCTCCTCTAGTGGTGTTATGTGAACGTCGACTACATGACACTTCACCATTATTTGGGACTAGAAGAAGGCATTGGGAAGTAATAAGTAGATGATGGGTTGCTAGAGTGACAGAAGCTTAAACCCTAGTTTATAAGTTGCTTCGTAAGGGGCTGATTTGGATCCATATGTTTCATGCTATGGTTAGGTTTACCTTAATACTTCTTTTGTAGTTGCGGATGCTTGCAATAGGGGTTAATCATAAGTGGGATGCTTGTCCAAGGAAGGGGGGTACCCAAGCACCGTTCCACCCACATATCAAATTATCAAAGTACCAAACGTGAATCATATGAGCGTGATGAAAACTAGCTTGACGATAATTCCCATGTGTCCTCGGGAGCGCTTTTCTCATTATAAGAAATTGCCCAGGCTTGTCCTTTGCTACAAAAAAGATTGGGCCACCTTGCTACACTTTATTTACTTTCATTGCTTGTTACCCGTTACAAATTATCTTATCACAAAACTATCTATTACCTACAATTTTAGCGCTTGCAGAGAATACCTTACTGAAAACCGCTTGTCATTTCCTTCTCCTCATCATTGGGTTCGACACTCTTACTTATCGAAAGGACTAAGATAGATCCCCTATACTTGTGGGTCATCAGTCGACCGCTTGATGGCGTCAACACGAGGACACGCCTCGACTAGCCACTTCACAAGTCTGAAGGAGCTGCTGGGTATGGGCTCGGCTGGCCAAAGACGGACTATTACATCCCTCATGGCTAGTCCAGCCACCCTCTGCAGCTCCAGCAGCTGCTTCAACTGATTGCTGAGGGGCGCCGGATACTCTAGCGCAAGGTATTGCGACCAGAATAGCTTCTCCGTGCAGCTCCCGTCTTCGGCACGGAAGAACTCAGCGACGTCAGCAATGCTCCTCGGCAGATCCGCAAATGTGCCTGGAGAACTCCAAACCCAGGTTAGTAAAATATATCTCTTCCTTGCAAATTTACTCTGGAGGAGAAAGGCCTTACCAGTCGCTATTTGCCTCGCCTCTTGGATCTCCTGGCGAGCGCCCTGGGCCTCAACTCGGGCTTCTTTCGTGCTTTCCAGCGCTTTGGTGAGCTCGGAGGCCTGTTCCGAACTCTTCTGCTCCAAGGACTTGCACTTGGCAATAGCGTTTTTGAGCTCCTGTTCGACCTGCCCCACCAGCACCTCATGTCTTCGGCGGGTGGTTTGTGAGGGAGTCCTGGATTAAGGGGTCCTCGGACAGCCGGACTATATGCATATGTTGGACTTTTAGGCTATGAAGATACAAGATAGAAGACTTCGTCCCATGTCCGAATGGGACTCTCCTTTGCGTGGAAGGCAAGCTTGGCGGTTAGGATATGAAGATTCCTTTCTCTGTAACCGACTCTATGTAACCCTATCCCCCTCCGATGTCTATATAAACTAGAGGGTTTAGTCTGTAGGACAAGGACAATCATAATCATAAGCTAGCTTCTAGGGTTTAGCCTCTATGATCTCGTGGTAGACCAACTCTTGTAATACTCATATCATAAGGATCAATCAAGGAGGAAGTATGGTATTAGCTCCATCAAGAGGGCCCGAACCTGGGTAAACATTGTGTCCCCCGCCTCATGTTACCATTAGCCTTAGACGCACAGTTTGGGACCCCCTACCCGAGATCCGCCGGTTTTGACACCGACATTGGTGCTTTCATTGAGAGTTCCACTGTGTCGTCACTGTAAGGCTTGATGTCTCCTTCAATCGTCTACAACAACGCAGTCCGGGGTGAAGTTTTTCTCCCCGGACAGATTTTCGTATTCGGCGGCTTCGCACTGCGGGCCTACTCGCTTGGCCATCTGGAGCAGATCGACAGCTACACCCCTGGCCATCAGGTCAGGTTTGGAAGCTTGAACTACACCGCCGACATCCGTGGAGACTTGATCTTCGACGGATTCGAGCCCATGACAGTCGCGCCCTGCCGCCACGATGAATATGTCCTAAATCTGTCATCAGACTATGTGCAAGAGATAGCGCCTGTAATCACTCTGGCCCTAGATCCAGAACAGAGCACGCCATCCAAGGACGGGAAGCTCAACCTCGCCAAAGAGGCCGCAGACTCAGTGGCGCTAGAGCCGAACACAGATCTGACCTCCAACGAGGCCTGTGGCATCGGAACCTCGGACTTGTCTCCGGCCATAGGCTCCGAACCACGTGTATCTGCACCCATCGAACGGGCGCCGATTTGAGTTCAGCTCCGCTGACATCTTCCAACACTCACCCCTAGGCGATGTGTTAAACTCATTAAAATATCTCTCCTTGTTAGGAGATTCTTGGCCGAACTATGTCCGGCTTGAGTGGGAAGCGGACGACGAAGAGCTTTGTTGCCCACCCACCACCCACTTAATAGCCACTGTCGACGATTTGAACGGCATGCTTGATTTCGACTCCGAAGACATCGACAGTATGGATGACGATGCCGGAGAAGAACAGTAACCACCGCCCACAGGGCGCTAGACAACCACCTCTTCATACGACATATACATGGTGGATACACCAAAGAAGACAATGGCGATGACACAAAGGATCCAGTTAAGGATAAACTTCTTGAGAAGTAAGCTAAGCGCCGACGTCAGCGGCGCCGCTCTAAATCACGCCATGGTAAAAATAGCAATACCGGCACAAGAGAAAATAGCACTCCGGACGATGCCAAAGACAACGAAGACCCTGCCAAGCCAAGTTTCGAACAGGCTGAACGGGAAGATGGGCGAGCTAGCCCCAATGAACAGGCCGTGAGCAACGACTCGGAGGACAACAATTACCAGCCTCTCTCCGAGGATGAGGTGAGCCTCGGCAACGAAGAATTTATCGTGCCAGAGGATCCCGTCGAGCAGGAGCATTTTAAGCGCCAGCTTATAGCCACGACAAAGAGCCTGAAGAAGAAGAAGAAGCAGCTTCAAGCTGATCAAGATCTGCTCACTGATAGATGGGCTGAGGTCCTGGCAGCCAAGGAATACGGACTCGAACGCCCAACCAAAAGTTACCCGAAGCGCAAATTGCTACCTCAATTCGATGACGAGGCGCTGGAGCTAGCACTACCAGCGCATAATGCGGCTGACCGACCACTGCATGGCCGAGATAAAACGGCAATTCAGCCCGAACACCAGCCGGTTGTGCCTCGCCAAACAAATAGAAACACAACAGCTCGGGGATACACACATGACCTGCGGTACTTGGAAAACAGAGCAGGACAAACCAGATCGATCTATGGATCGCGGGGGTGCGCCCCAACACGCAACAATGGCGACCAGACCGGACATAACAAATACAAACCTGTCCAGGCCAAATACCGCAGACCGGCTCCATCCGAGCTGCGTCCCAACGTAGCCCGACACAGAGGCGCCGCACACCCCCTATGCTTCACTGATGAAGTAATGGAGCATGAATTCCCAGAAGGGTTTAAACCCGTAAACATTAAATCATATGATGGAACAACAGATCCCGCGGTATGGATCGAGGACTTCCTTCTCCATATACATATGGCCCGCGGTGATGATCTCCATGCCATCAAGTATCTCCCGCTAAAACTCAAGGGACCAGCTCAGCACTGGTTGAATAGTCTGCCCGAAAACTCCATTGGCAGTTGGGAGAACCTAGAAGATGCATTCCTTGAAAACTTCCAAGGCACTTATGTCCGCCCTCCGGATGTCGAGGAGTTAAGCCATATAATCCAACAGCCCGGAGAGTCAACCAGGAAATTATGGACTCGGTTCTTAACTAAAAAGAACCAAATTGTCGACTATCCGGAGGCCTAAGCCCTAGCGGCCTTTAAGAATAACATCCATGACGAGTGGCTCGCCCAACACCTCGGCCAAGAGAAGCTGAAGTCCATGGCAGCCCTTACGACGCTCATGACCCGCTTTTGTGTGGGCGAGGATAGCTAGCTAGCTCGTAGCAACAACACCTCAAGTAAACCTGGCACTTCTGAAGCCAAAGATAGCAACGGCAAGCCCCGACGCAAGGGACACAAGCGTCGAAATAATGGCAATAACATCAAAGACACGACCGCCAATGCCGGATTCAGTGGCTCCAAGTCCAGTCAGCGGAAAAATCCATTTAAAAGAAACAATCCGGGCCCGTCCAGTCTGGACCGCATACTCGATCGTCCATGTCAAATCCACGGGACCCCCGATAAACCAGCTAATCATACCAACAAAGAATGTTGGGTCTTTAAACAAGCCGGCAAGTTAAATGTCAAAAACAAGGAAAAGGGACCACAAAGCGATGACGACGAGGAACCCCGGCCACCGAACACAGGGGGGCAGAAGAAGTTTCCTCCCCAAGTTAAAACGTTGAACAGGATATATGCTACCCATATCCCCAAAAGGGAGTGGAAGCGCGCACTAAGGGACGTCTACGTGATGGAGCCAGTCACCCCGAAATACAACCCGTGGTCCTCCTGTTTGATCACTTTCGATCGAAGGGACCATCCAACTAGTATCCGTCATGGCGGTTCAACCGCACTACTGCTAGACCCTATCATTGACAGATTCCACCTCACACGCGTCCTCATGGACGGTGGTAGCAGCCTGAACCTGCTCTATCAGGATGCAGTGCGCAAAATGGGTATTGATCCCTCAAGAATCAAGCCCACCAAAACCACCTTTAATGGTGTCATACCAGGTGTAGAGGCCTGTTGTACGAGCTCAATCAAACTGGAAGTGGTCTTCGATCCCCGGATAACTTCTGAAGCGAAGAATTAATCTTCGATATCGTCCCCTTCGCAGTGGTTATCACACACTGCTCGGATGAACCGCATTTGCTCGTTTCAACGCAGCGCCGCACTATGCCTACCTTAAGCTCAAGATGCCCGGACCTCGCGGTGTTATGACAGTCAATGGAAATATGGAGCGCTCCCTCCGTACTGAGGAGCACACTGCAACCCTTGCAGTAGAAGTACAGAATAGCCTTCTTAGGCAAAACCTCAATTCAGCAATAAAGCCCTCGGACACCGTCAAGCGAGTCTGAGCTACTGTGCAACAGGACCGTCCGGCTCGTGCAGAGCTCAGCTAGCAATCCGGCCTTCGTCGCAGCCCCAATAAAGCAGTGAAATTCATGTCATGCGTACACAACTACGCACTTAAGATACCATGGGCATGGACGGAGGCACAGCTAGACCGCGGTCCACAATGCGGCTCAATCGCTCCTGGATCAGTATACCTTCACTCTTTCTTTTTCTTTCAGGTTTTTTCTCCTCTCGAGGCCTTTTATGATAAAACTGCTCATCGGACCCATAGCGGGACGGATACACCAAGAAATCTAGGGGCTCGGACGTACAAGGGAATACCCAGGTGGTCTCTACTAATGATCGTCATACCTGTTTTAAATACCCGCACGCAGCTCGCTCTTGGTTGTGGCATGTTAAATACCCTTATTTGCTTATTGCACTACTTGTACACATACGCCTTGATGTATTAATCAAATTACAATGAAAAATAATTTACAGCTTCTGCTTATTACTTAATTTTTTCCTTGTCTATTTACTTCCAATTGCACCCGTACATTTTGGGACGCCTTAATTCGCCAGGGGCTTCATTGTACATGATAACACGGCAAGAAAGTCTGAACACTTTTACAGTACAGTTTGGCACCCCGAACTTATAGCATTATATGCATCGGCTCCGAATCATGTCTTTGGTCAATAGTTGGGTTGCCCGGCTCCTGTGCTTGCTAACTTACGTTCCGCTATATTGGCTAGAGTAGTAAAGGGAGAACTACTGTGATTGTGTCCCGGTTCTTCCGGACGAGCACCTCAATAGAGAAAGCCAAAAACTGACTGTCATGATGCGGAGAGAGCTGGTCAGCTGTTCGAGAGGTTTTCAAATCCTCAGAGTTTTTTCCGCTTTATGCGAGGAATTGGTTTGCATCCGATTAGGTGTGTATAGCGCCCCAACTTCGGCCTTCCGAATACCAGGGGCTACGCCAAAGTTTAAAATTATAGAACTCCTATGGCTAAGTGAGGGTGATAAAGTTGTAAGTCCGATTGCCTTGTTCATTACGCTAAACACCTCCTTAAAGGACCAAAAATTTGGATAAAGAGTGTTTAGATTTATCTCGAACACCCATGTACAAGCTACGTGGGGGCAGAAGCCGGCGACTGGCCAACTCTCAGATTTCATAAACGGACGCACACGAGATAAAATTTTAAATAACAAGCATTATATTACATAAACACCTCGTTCCATATTACAGGACATGATAAAATAATGCTTTCATGGGAAAATGATATCCTTGGCACATTGCTCTGCCACAAGGCGGGATCCCTCCATGACACTGTCATAGTACATCTCGGGCTTGCGATGCTCCTTGCCCGTGGGCGGACCCTCAGTCATCAACTTCGTGGCATCCATCTTCGCCCAGTGCATCTTGGCGCGGGCAAAAGCCATCCGCGCACCTTCAATGCAGACTGACCTCTTGACGACATCAAGCCGCACTGACCAGCCGCTTCACGAGTCCGAAGTACCTACTGGGCATGGGCTCGGTAGGTCATAGCCGGACTATTATGTCCTTCATGGCTAGTTCGGCCGCGTTGTGCAGCTTGACCAACCGTTTTAGCTGGTCGCTAAAGGGCACCGGATGTTCTGGTCCAAGGTATTGAGACTAGAACAGCTTCTCCGTAGAGCTCCCTTCTTCGGCTCAAAAGAACTCTGCAGCATCTAATAAGCTGCGCGGCAGATCCACAAACACTCCTGGAGAACTCCAAATTCGGGTAAGTAAAAGGAATGTTTCCTTCACATACTTGCTTTGCATAATAAAAGCCTTACCCGCCGCGATCTTCTTGGCCGCCTGGATTTCCTGGAGGGCGCTCTGGGCTTCGGCTCAGGCATCTTGCGTGCTCTGGCGGGCCTTGGCAAGTTCAGACTCTTGAGTCTTACAATCTCGCTCCAAGGACTCTTACTTTTTGACGGCATCCTGGAGCTCTTGCTGGACCTCTCTGACCCGGGCCTCCTGCTTCTCGCGCGCTGCGTGTTCCTTAGCTGCTTTGTCCTCGGCCTCGGCCAACGCCTTCTTGAGGGCCGCTACTTCGGTCGCGGCCCCTAATAAAGTTCATGACACTTTAGTCAGTATGAACCTTTCATCCTTCCTAAATATAAGCACAGGTTAGTGCATACCTAGGCTGTCCTCAAGATGCTTCTTCACGAGGCCGAGCTCTTCCTTGGCCCGCTCCGGATTCTGCTTCAAGCCGGAGACCTCCGCAGTATGAGCGGCAACAGCCAACAACGATGCCTGCTTATTCACGTAGACATGTTATGTTAGACTCCTGCGATAATTATTTTGATCCTCTGTTCGGTTTTTCTTTCCGAACACTGAACACAGCATCAGGGGCTACTGTCTATAAGGTGATATTCTTTTGCAACTATATTACTTACCTCAAAGCCTGTTAGAAGGCTAATGCATGTTTCGGTCAGTCCGTTTTTGGCGGATTGGACTTTCTCAATCACCGCACTCATAAGAGTACGGTGTTCTTCCACAATGGAAGCGCCTTGTAGCGCTTCCAGCAATCTATCTGGCGCCTCTGGTTCGACAGAGGTCACCGGTGGAGGCGGCTTGCCCCCCTCGTTCGGGAGAGGCTGCCTGCCTGAACCCGGAGCCACTTGTGTCTCCGGAGCTGTATTCGGCTGAGGGACGAACTGGATGCGGCCCCCATCGTCGGGGTCTGTAGGGGTCTTTCCCCCCATGTGTTCGGCAACCGGGGTTTTATCCTCCGGCATCACCAGAACGTCTCCCCTTGGCCTGGTATCCTTCGAGACAACACTCGGTGTTGTCCGTGGCCTTGGGGGAAGAGGCCGTTGGAAGGGACCCACTGTTCATCACCGACGGGTCCAGCGACCCCTCCGAAGAAGAGGATAACTCGATGTTGGACTGGGCCGGACTACAGATGCATGGTCTAGCGCATTAAAAACGATAAAGTAAAAAGGCTAGAAATATTACCGTGTACAGATACTTATGATTTGTCCAGAGGCTTGACCATGGGCTCCCACTCCCCGCTGCTATTGGTGGCTGCGGTGGAGTAGTCCGGAACGGAGGTTTTTCCCTTATTGGACGCCTCAGCCACCCCATGTGTGGAGGCCATCCTCTTCTTTATCCCCCCAGTAGGGGGGTGAGGGAGTCCTGGATAAGGGGGTATCCGGACAGCCGGACTATATACTTTGGCTGGAATGTTGGACTATGAAGATACAAGATAGAAGACTTCATTCCGTGTCCGGATGGGACTCTCCTTGGCGTGGAAGGCAAGCTTGGCAATCCGGATGTAGATCTCCTCCTCTGTAAACCGACTCTGTGTAACCCTAGCCCCCTCCAGTGTCTATATAAACCGGAGGGTTTAGTCCGTAGGACGGACGATCATCATCAACAATCATACCATAGGCTAGCTTCTAGGGTTTAGCCTCTCTGATCTCGTGGTAAATCAACTCTTGTAGTACTCATATCATCAAGATCAATCAAGCAGGAAGTAGGGTATTACCTCCATCGAGAGGGCCCGAACCTGGGTAAACATCATGTCCCCAGTCTCTTGTTACCATTAGCCTTAGACGCACAGTTCGGGACCCCCTACCCGAGATCCGTCGGTTTTGACACCGACATTGGTGCTTTCATTGAGAGTTCCTCTGTGTCTTCGCTGCAAGGCTAGATGGCTTCTCCAACCTTCAACCACGCTGTCCTGGGCGAGACTTTTCTCCCCGGACAGATCTTTGTGTTCGGCGGCTTTGCACTGCGGGCCAATTCGCTTGGCCATCTGGAGCAGATCGATAGCTACGCCCCCGGCCATCAGGTCAGGTTTGGAAACCTAAACTACACCGCCGACATCCGTGGAGACTTGATTTTCGACGGATTCAGGCCTGTGTCAGGAGCGCAGAACAATCACGACGTGCATGACCTAGATCGGCAGTCGGAAAGTATTCGGAACATCGCACCTGCTACCGCTCCGGACTTCGCTCTAGGGCGGGTCGTGCCTTCCATGGGCGGGTGGATGGACCCCGCCCCGGAGGCCGCACATTCCTCGGCGTTGGAGCCGAACACAGACTCCTCTCCTAAAAGGATAGGTGTCTTCGGACCCCCGGACTCATCTCCGGTGGTGTGTTCCGGACCGCGCGCACTCGTGCACATCGAATCTGACTGGGCTCCAGTCATGGAGTTCGCCGCCACGGATATCTTCCAACACTCACCCTTCGGAGACGTGCTGAATTCATTAAGGTCTCTCTCTTTGTCAGGAGACTCATGGCCGAGCTATGTCTGGCCCGCGTGGGATACAGAAGACGAAGAAATTCGCAGCCCACCCGCCACCCACTTTATAGCCACTGCCTATGACCTAACAGATATGCCTGACATCGACCCCAATAACATCGACGGTATGGACATTGATGTAGGGGAATATCGGGAACCACCGCTCATGGGGTGCTGGACATCCACTTCATCATACGACGTCTACATGGTGGACACCCCAAAGAGGACAATAGTGACAATAAGGACATGGCGGAGGATAAACCCCCCCAGGCAAAAGCAAAAACGACGGCGCAGGCGCCGCCTTAGATCCAGTCACAGTAAAAATAGTGATAACAACCCAAGACAGGATGACACTCCGGTTGATTTTGAAGGCAACAACGACCATGGGGACCCAGCGATGGAGCAGGATAAACCAGGTCAGGCCGAACACAGCCCGGAGCAGACGCCCCGATCATAATTTAGAGGGCAGAACTCATCATGCTACCTCCAAAGAAGATAGCAGTCTGGTTGACGATGCGGTCATCATCCCGGAAGAACATTCAAAGCAAGACAAACTCCGCAGAAAACTCCTGGCCACAGCGCGGAGTCTGAAGAAGCAGAAGCAAAGACTTAAGGCCGCACAGGATACGCTCAACCGACGATGGAATAAGGTGCTGGACACCGAAGGAAAACATGGCGATAATCGCCACACAAAGAGCTATCCAAAGCGCAAACTACTACCTGAATTTGACAATGAAGCCGCAGCACCCGTTCGACCCAAAAACAATACGGCTACTCAATCGGACCAACGTCCTCAAGGCCGCGATAGAAAAGCCACTGATACCGCACGTGATTTACGAGAGCTCCTGGACAAAAAGGCCAGTGCGGCCAGGTCCATCTATGGGTCCAGAGGACAGGCTCCGACGTGGGATTACGGTCACCGCAACGATCATGCTGATCGAATACTAGTCCGGAATCAACACTGGGAGCAACAACAGCCGATAGCAGGCCGCGACACGGCCAGATACAGAGGGGCTGCGCACCCCCTGTGCTTCACGGACGAGGTGCTGGATCATGAATTTCCACAGGGGTTCAAACCCATGAATATAGAGTCATACGATGGAACGACGGACCCCGGGGTCTAGATTTGAAGATTTTATCCTTCACGTACACATGGCTCATGGGGACGACCTCCACGCCATCAAATACCTCCCCCTCAAGTTAAAAGGACCAGCCCATCATTGGCTGAAAAGCCTCCCCGACAACTCAATTGGAAGTTGGGAGGAACTTGAGGATGCTTTCAGGGCCAACTTTCAAGGGACCTATATCCGGCCTTCAGATGCGGACGATTTAAGTCACATAATACAACAGCATGGAGAGTTAGCCCGCAAACTTTGGAACAGATTCCTCACTAAGAAGAATCAAATCATCGATTGTCCGGACGCCGAAGCCTTAGCGGCCTTCAAACACAGTATCCGAGACGAGTGGCTTGCCAGACACCTCGGCCAAGAAAAGCCGAGGACAATGGCAGCCCTGACAAGCCTCATGACCCGATTTTGTGCGGGCGAGGACAACTGGTTAGCGCATAAAGGCACTAGTGACCTAGGCACATCCGAAATCCGAGATGGCACGGGAAGCCATGGCACACCAAGAGCAAACGCCAGAATAACGATAGTCTGGACAACACAGCGGTCAATGCCGGATTCAGGGGCTCTTGACCCGGTCAAGGAAAAAAGCCATTTAACGGCATTAAAGAGGAACCATCCGGCCTAAACAAAGTCCTGGACAGATTGTGCCAAATCCATGGCACTCCCGACAAACCTGCAAACCATACCCACAGAGAGTGTTGGGTCTTCAAGTAGGCCGGCAAGTTAAACGCCGAACACAAGGGAAGGGAAACACCAAGCGAAGACGAGGACGAGCCTCGCCAGCCGAACACCAGGGGCCAGAAACAATTCCCACATGAAGTCAAAATGGTAAACATGGTACACGCAACTCACGCAGAGTTCGTAGCCCCCCCCCAATTTAATCCCTGTGCAACATGCCCGATCACTTTTGATCACAGGGACTACCCGGCCAGTATCCGGCACGGAGAATCGGCTGCCTTGGTGCTCGACCCAATAATTGATGGATACCATCTCACTCGCGTCCTAATGTAGTTTTAATTTGATATATCAAGACACCATCCGCAGGATGGGGATAGACCCATCCAGAATAAATCAAAATAACGCCACCGTCAATGGAGTAATTCCAGGCATCGTGGCCCATTGTTGGGGTTCCCTCGTCTTAGAAGTAACATTTGGTTCTCTCGACAACTTCAGATGTGAGAACTTACTCTTCAACATTGCTCCCTTCAGCAGCGATTATCATGCATTGCTTGGAAGACCGGCCTTCGCTTGCTTTAACGTAATACCGAACTACGCCTACCTTAAACTCAAGATGCCCGGTCCACGCGGCGTCATCATGGTTAGCGGAAACACAGAACGGTATGCGGCAGTTCCCATTGCCGGACTCTAGGCGGCCTCTCCCACCGAAACGCATGACCGGTCGTTAAGACCACGGACATGGTTAGATGAGTCCAATACACCATCTTTCATAGTGGCTCGGATAAACCTGAGCCAGGGGTTGTTCATGTGTCCCCATCAATAATACGAGGGGCTGCAAACATGTAACACAAGCCCACAATCTGGCTCGCCTCGTTAACAGGCCGGATCTCGATCACTTCTCGAGTATAACTAACTTTTCGCACGTTTTCCTTTTCATTCCTACAGACACTACAAGTGTGACACCCTTCCAGGATACGGCACAAAGGAGACACAGGCGCAGACGTGCAGCAGGGCCCCGCCCACAGGTTTCTCTTTAGATTAAGGCCCTGTGTAAACCTTCTTTACTTTCTCTTGTTTCTCAACGTCCCATAGGTATTTCTTACACCTGTACGGGACACTGGCGTTCTAGGCTTTTTGCCATGACAGATCAATGCGCGTACCTGGAATCACAGGGTCAAGGGCATTATTTAGCCCAATATACTTTATAAAGTCCGAATACTTTCGGGAGTGTTTCGGCGTCACGAGTTTGGCCTTATATGCATCAGCTCCGAATCATGTCTTTGGTCAAATGTTGGGTTAGCCCGGCTCCTGGGTTTGCTGTCTTATGTTCCGTTCTATCGGCTAAGGCGGCCAAAGGAGAACTACTGCGATTGTGCCCTGGTTATTCCGGATGAGCACCTTAGTAGAGAATGCCGAATACTGACTGTCATGATATAGCGAGAGACTGGTCAACCACTCGAGGACTCATCAGAATCTATAGGATTCCTCCGCATTAACGAAGGACCGGTCTACCGGTCAAGTACGCGCACCGTATCCGGATGCACGCGGAAGTACTAGGGCAATATAGTAGCCCCACCTTTCAACTCCTATGGCTAAGTGAAAGTGTTACAGCTATATAGTTCGGTTGCCTGGTTCGATGTGCGATCACCTCCTTAATGGACCAAGACGTTGGATCAAGTGTATCTCTGCCTATCTTCTCGAACACCCCCGCATTACATGTGGGGGCTAAAGCCAATGACTTCTAACTTTCACGCTATATGAATACATAAACAGCCATGCGGGAGACATTATAATACTTTCAGGCAAAAGTATAAAACACAACCTTCATAATTAAAAACATAATTGTTCATAAGTAATAAGTTCATCATTCAAACATGACATTCTTTGAACACTGAGACTCTACTCTACGGGCACCTTCTATGACCTGCTCAAAGTAGTGCTCACTTGGGTCTTGGCTTCCGGCCGGACCCCGGGTTGCAATGCGGGTGGCCTCCATATCCGCCCAGTATGTTTTCACGCGGGCAAGAGCCGTCTGCGCACCCTCTATGCATGCCGATCTCTTCATGGCATCAATCTACGCCCTGGCGCCAAATAATAGTTGCACCAGACCAAAGTAACTGTCCGGCTTCGGCTCCTTTGGCCACAAATGGTCTATTACAGACCTCATTGCAAGGCCGGACAGCCTATGGCGCTCGGCTATGGCGGCCATCTTCTCACTCAAGGGCAAGGAGCGCGCTGGAGCATTAAATTGCGACCAGAACAGTTTCTCCATTTTGTTATCCTCATGATCCTCGAATAACTTGGTCGCATCAGCCGCACTCTTCGCCAAGTCCGCATACTCATCTGCGGTGCTCCATAGCTTATCCAACGGAGCATACTTTGGATCTAAAAACTTAATCCGCAACACATAAGGACTTCCGGCTGCGATTTCTCCGGCTTGTCGAAGTTACTCCCGCGCGTCTCTAATCTGAGAACGCATCTCTTTAGCCGAATCCATCGCCTTCTTCAGGTCAGCCACCTTTGTTTGCTTCTCCTTTTCGAGAACCTCATACCGGCCGGTGGCATCCATCAGCTCCACAACCATCTCGGCTATCTTCTCCTCGCTTCGGAGAAGAGCGGCCTGTTCGGCTCGTAATTCTTCGGCTGCCTTTAGAGCAGCCGTATTGCTAATTCGGGCTTGTTCCTTGGCTAGAGCAAGCTCCGCCCTCAGGGCCTCAACGGCATCAGCTCCGCCTGCAACTACATGATATCACATTGGTATTTCAAACCTTATTGCAAAAATAGATGTGGATATAGGAAAGCATACTCTGCGACTCCTTGAATCGCTTGTCAACAAGCGTGACGTCGGCCTCCACAACATCAATCTGCCGCCTCAATTCGGCGCATTCAGCGGCCTGGTCTATTGCTGAACCCTTAGCAACCTGCACATCAATACAGGTGCGATCATTATCCGGGAGTGTGATCCTCCGTTTGCCGCCATGGGCTGGCATCCGCAGTCTCAGGGGCTACTATCTATACAGAGCGCATGTATCGCGTGCGGTTCAACTAAAAGTTGCGGCTTACCTCAAAGCCTTTGAGCAGGTTCCTAAAAGCTTCGTTTAAATCGCTTGTGGCAGATGAGATTTTCTCCAACACCATACCCATTAGGGTACGATGACCCTCCAAGAGATCAGCTGACTCCAGGAGGCCCGTCAGCGTGTTGTCCGGACTCAAGACTCTCCCGGACCCTTTTTGTTGTCCGCCATGGGAGCCGAACGCGCTGGGCTCGGGGCAGCCGAAGTGTTAGCTTCTGGCCCCATCGGATCCGGATTCCTCTATGACGATACCTCAGGGTCGCCCGCCCCACGGGGCGGAGAGGCTGGTGGGGTTTCACTCTCCATTATATCAGGAAGAAGATCCCCGAGGACGAACCCTGTTGAAACGAACTGCTGGCCGGACTGCAAAAATAGGTCCTGGTTATTAATCTCAGAGGAGGAAGCAATAAGATCCTTGCTTAATTAAACTTACAGCTCAGTGGAGGGCTTACCCGTTGGCGGGCGCTGTACGGCGAGGACGCCCTTCAAAGCAGGGTCCTTGGGTGAAATTCTTTTCCCTTGTTTAGGCGCCCCCGTCTCCAAATCTTCGGAGGCGGCCCTTTTCTTCCCGCGGGGGGAGGAAACCTCAGAGTCGCCTCCCCGATTCTCCTCCTCTGTGGAGGTGCTGATTCCCCCGGTTCGGATGCGTAGTGTGTCATGATGTTATGTACCTAGGGTAGGGTCATGGACCTATCTAGGATACCATACCAAAGGACATCCTTAGACGAAGCTACCTTTCAGTCGACCAAGAGGGACTTCACTCGACGAACTCAAGGACACTCGACGACGAAGATAGCCACTCGACTATGAAGCTAACCACTCGACGGCCAGGAGACCTAAAGTCACTCAGCACGCAACGGTCTATCATTAAGTAGCTTTAATAGTCTTCATGGCACTTTATGAGGGCGTTACCTGTAACCCCCTATCTTAATATACCTTAAACCCTGCATAACTGAGGGCCGGAGGGGTCTGGCGAACTCTATATAAGACACCCCCTCCTCAATGTAAAGGGTTCGCACCCCTGTAACTCATATACACATAAACCAGTCGACCGCCTCCGGTCTTCGAGACGTAGGGCTATTACTTCCTCAGAGAAGGGCCTGAACTCGTTAAACACTCGTGTGTACAACTACTCCATAGCTAGGATCTTGCCTCTCCATTCCTACCCCCCATTCTACTGTCAGACTTAGAACCACGACAGTTGGCGCCCACCGTGGGGCCGGTGTCTTAGCGACTTTTTGGAGAAGTTGCAATTTGTCCGATTGCCTTCATCATGGTTTCCAGCGGAGCTCTGGTCGAGGGCCGAGAGATCCGTCTCGGTGCGCTCGCTTTCATCGCTGACGACTCCACTTGGCTCCAGGAGGCACCACTCGACATCGACGCGCTCCCCGTCCGCGGGGCGACGCACTTTCGAGCGTGTGTCCACGGCGTCCTGCTGCGGTAGCCGTCGACCCCATACCGGTCGACTCATGTGCCGTCCTCCCTTCCTGTCTCCCGCCAGCGCAAGCGCTCCGGTCGGTCGAGACTTCAGCAATGGGTAAGACACGCAGTGGCTCGCCAATCGGCCACCACCCAAGTCGCGGCAATAGAGCCTGACGAATCTCTCTACGGCATGTTCGATCTATCGACTCGCTCCGTGGAGACTGCATCCGAGTGTGACAGCAGTGATCCAACGGCGGAGGTCCTGATGGTCAACGGGCCTCGTAGCCCTCCCGGTTTCCCCCGCACCGATGGGATGGATGACGGAGGCGACCCCGCTCAGGCCCACGAAGAATATCAACCCGAGCCACTCACTTCTCAGCAAAGAGAAGATCTTCGCCGCCGGAACATGGATGCCCTGCATACTCCCATCGCAGGAGAAACTCCTAAGGCTCGTGCCTTAGAAGAGGCGCGTTTGGCCAACTTGGCTGAACGCACTCGACTGGAGAACCTGTAGCGAGCACTCGATGAGCGTGTGCGTCAACGAGTACCTGACTCCAGACGATGTCAGCTCTTTCCTCAACCGACTCAGGTATATTGAACCCCGGTTCAGAATCTGGCAGATGCAGCCCGTATAGCGGAGTCAATTCAGCCCTCCCAGTCGGAGGCTGGAAGAGGCTTGATGCAGATCAGGGATTTGCTCTAGGCGGCAGGAGATCAGAATTCAGTTGTGTCACAGTCGCGCAACAGGATTCACAGTCGATTAGTCGCTACGAATACTGTACAGTCGGCTCACAGCCCAAGGTCGCCTCCGAGGCGTGTAGGACGTGAAGGCCGGCGAGACCACTATGATGACCGATTTGATCGTGATGATAGGCGTCGAGTGCCCACTCCTCCCCCGAGAAGTGGGTCTAATGTCCATCGGCAGCAAGATGACAGACGCCAGCTCAGTGTTGGGCGGAGAGCTCCGATCGATCCCAGAGAACCAGGCTTTGACGCGAGATCCGTCATCGTGCAAGGTTTGGTCGATCGGAACAGAGCTCATAGAGGTGGCCATGACAGAGATGTGCCCACTAGCAGCTGAGTCCATGTTTCAGGTCCAGAATGCTTTAGCAGAGCCATCAGAGCCGCAGTGATACCCCCCAATTTCAGGTTGGTGACTGGGGTAAGTAAGTTCACTGGAGAGTCCAAGCCTGAAACTTGGCTTGAAGACTACCGAGTGGCGGTACAGATTGGTGGTGGTAATGATGAGGTGGCCATGAAGCATTTGCCACTCATGCTGGAAGGTTCGGCCAGGGCGTGGTTGAATCAGTTAGCTCCTAACAGCATTTACACCTGGGAGGATCTTTCCCGAGTGTTCGTCAGGACGTTCGAGGGAACTTGCAAGCGACCGGCCGGACTGACGGAGCTGCAAGTCTGCGTACAAAAGTCGAGTGAAACACTCAGAGATTACATCCAGAGATGGATCACCTTGCATCACACCGTGGAGAATGTGTCGGACCATCAAGCGGTCTGCGCCTTCAAGGATGGAGTCAAGAACAGAGAGTTGAGCCTGAAGTTTGGTCGAACCGGAGATATGACCCTGGGTCGAATGATGGAGATTGCCACCAAATACGCCAACGGTGAAGAAGAGGACAGGCTCCGGAGTGGCAAGTATAAGCCGAGTCAGTCGGAAAAGGGAAACTCCAGTCGGAAACAGAAGCGGAAGGCTGAGCCAGCTGCTCCTGGAGAGGCTCTGGCCGTGACTCAGGGTAAATTCAAAGGTAAGCCCAAAGGATCTTGGAACCCCAAGAAGGTAAAGGATAAAGAAGGTAATGACGTGATGGATCTACCGTGTCACATCCACACGAAGAAAGATGAGGAGGGTAACTTCATCTACCCGAAACATACCACTCGCCAGTGCCGGCTCTTAATGCAGCAGTTTCAAGGGAAACAACCCAAGGACAAGGAGAAGGAGTCGGACAAGGCTGAGGACAAGGAGGACAGTGATGGAGAGTACCCTCATGTCAATTCGACCCTGATGATTTTTACTGACGTAGAGAGCAAAAGTCGACTGAAAGTGATCAACCGTGAGGTCAATATGGTCGCCCCGGCAACACCAAGCTATCTGAGATGGTCGCAAACTCCCATTACTTTCGACCAGTCTGATCACCCTACTCACATTGCCACCCCTGGGAGGCAAGCGCTGGTGGTCGACCCAGTCGTCAAAGGCACTCGACTGACGAAGGTATTGATGGATGGCGGCAGTGGATTGAATATACTGTATGCAAAGACGCTCAAGGGAATGGGCATTCCGATATCCAGGCTCAGTTCCAGCAACATGAGTTTTCACGGAGTCATCCCTGGAAAGAAGGCTGAGTCACTCGGCCAAATAGCTCTGGATGTAGTATTCGGCGACTCGAAGCATTCCGCAAAGAGAAGCTGACATTTGAAGTCGTGGATTTCCGAAGCGCCTACCACGCTATTTTGGGAAGACCAGCCTATGCTCGCTTCATGGCTCGACCATGTTATGTGTACCTCAAATTAAAGATGCCTGGCCCCAAAGGCGAGATCACTATCACTAGCAGCCGGAAGAAGGCAGAAGAGTGTTTCTAGAAAGGCTCAAAGATTGCGGATGACCAGATAACAGTGGTAGAGCTGGAGGAATACAAGAAAAATGCAGATTCGAGTGATTTGTTGCGGGCCAAGAAGCCCGCCACAGAGTCAGCATTTTAGTCGTCTGGGGAGACGAAGCCAGTTCATATCCACCCGACTGACCCCAATGCAGCTCCGACCCATATTTTCACAACACTCGACTCTAAATAGGAAGAAGCGCTCATCCAGTTCCTCCATGAGAACTGGGACATCTTTGCATGGAAGCCAGCTGACATGCCGGGTGTTCCCAGGGGGTTGGCTGAGCATCGCCTTAGATTCGACTCAAAAGCAAAACCTGTTAAAGAACATCTTCGACGGTCCGCCGTTCAGAAGAAAAAAGCCATTGGCGAGGAGGTGGCTTGATTCCTTGCAGCAGAGTTTATCCGAGAGATATACCACTCCGAGTGGCTCGCCAATGTCGTCATGGTTCCCAAGAAGGACAACTCACTTCGCATGTGCGTTGATTTCAAACATATAAATCGGGCCTTCCCAAAAGATCATTTTCCTCTCCCTCGCATCGACCAAATTGTCGACTCGACCGCAGGGTGCGAGAGATTGTCTTTTTTAGATGCTTATTCCGGGTATCATCAGATCCGTCTGTATGGACCTGACGAAATCAAAACAGCTTTCATCACTCCATTCGGGTGCTTCTGCTATATCATCATGCCATTCGGCCTCAAGAATGCCGGAGCCACGTTCATGAGAATGATTCAAAAGTGTTTACTCACTCAAATCAGTCGGAATGTGGAAGCGTACATGGATGATATCGTGGTCAAGTCGCGAAAGGGTTCCGACCTATTGACTGACCTAGCTGAAACATTTTCCAATCTCAGAAGGTATGATATCAAGCTCAATCCATCGAAGTGCACATTCGGAGTACCTGGCGGAAAGTTACTCGGTTTTCTCGTTTCAGAACAAGGAATCGATGCTAACCCAGAAAAAGTTGGCACCATACTCCGAATGAAACGCCCTGTGCGTGTGCACGACGTCCAGAAGCTTACTGGATGCTTGGCCGCATTAAGTCGATTCATCTCTCGCCTCGGTGAAAAGGCATTGCCCCTTTACCGACTGATGAAGAAGGCAGACAAGTTCGAGTGGACTCCAGAAGCTGATGCAGCGTTTGCCGAGTTAAAAACTCTGCTCTCCACCTAGTCGGTGCTTGCTGCTCCAATCAGCAAAGAGCCTCTGTTGCTTTATATTGCAGCCACAGGACAAGTCGTCAGTACAGTACTTACGGTCGAGCGGGAAGAAGAAGGGAAAGCCTTCAAAGTTCAGCGCCCAGTGTATTATCTCTCTGAAGTTTTGACCCCATCGAAGCAAAGATATCCTCATCATCAGAAGCTTGTATATGGGATCTACATGACCATGAAGAAGGTTGCTCATTATTTCTCTGATCATGACATTACAGTCGTCAGCGACGCACCATTGTCAGAGATTCTGCACAATAGAGATGCAACTGGTCGAGTGGCTAAATGGGCGATTGAACTCCTTCCCCTTGATGTCAAATTCGAGGCAAAGAAAGCCATTAAGTCCCAGGCTATAGCAGATTTCCTTGCCGAGTGGATTGAGCAACAGCAGCCGACTCAAGTTCACTCGGAGCATTGGACCATGTTCTTTGATGGATCTAAGATGTTAAATGGTTCTGGTGCTGGGGTTGTTTTCGTTTCCCCCCGAGGAGATAAACCCAGATATGTGCTCCAAATCCACTTTGATTCCTCCAACAATGAAGCAGAATATGAAGCACTCTTGTATGGGTTGCGCATGGCCATTTCACTCGGCGTCCGTTGCCTTATGGTCTATGGCGACTCAGATTTGGTGGTCAATCAGGTGATGAAGCAATGGGACGTTAGAAGCCCAGCCATGATTGGATACTGCAATGCAGTGAGGAAGCTCGAAAAGAAGTTCGAAGGGTTAGAGCTCCACCACATACCCCGACTGAAAAATCAAGCAGCTGATGATTTGGCGAAGATAGGATCCAAGAGAGAAACAATCCCCAGTGATGTGTTCTTGGAGCATATCCACACTTAGTCAGTCGTAGAAGATCCTTTTACCAACGAAGCTCCGCAACCTAAGAGTGTTACGGATCCGACTGAGGTTGAAGTCCCAGCAGTGGTCGACCTGATCATGGAAGTTTTAGTGATCACTCCCGATTGGACAGTACCATATATCGCGTATATCTTGAGGAAAGAACTCCCGGAGGACGAAGAAGAGGCTCGACAGATCGTCCGCCGATCTAAGGCCTTTACCGTGATAAGGGGACAGCTGTACAGAGAAAGCGCAACTGGAGTTGGTCAGAAATGCATAACACCGGAGGAAGGTCGAATAATCCTTGATGACATCCACTCGGGGACCTGTGGCCATCATGCGTCCTCTCAGACCATCGTGGCCAAAGCATACCGAGCCGGATTTTATTGGCCAAGAGCGAATGAAATGGCGAAGGAGATAGTCGACAAGTGCGAGGGATGTCAATTTTACTCCAATATGTCACACAAGCCCGCGTCAGCTTTGAAGACTATACCACTCGTCTGGCCCTTTGCAGTATGGGGTTTGGATATGGCCAGTCCTTTGAGAACAGGCAGAAGCGGTTTTACCCATGTGCTGGTAGCAGTCGACAAGTTCACCAAGTGGATCGAAGCTAAACCCATCAAGAACCTCGATGCCGGTACTGCTGTCAGCTTCATCAGAGAATTGATATTCAGATATGGAGTCGCGCACAACATCATCACTGACAACGGGTCAAACTTTGATTCCAAAGAGTTCAGAGCTTTCTGCATGTCTCAAGGCACACGAGTCGACTATGCTTCAGTCGCTCATCCACAGTCGAATGGACAGGCAGAACGAGCCAACGGTTTGATTCTCAAAGGGTTGAAACCCCGTTTGATGCGTGATCTTAAGCATGCGGCTGGTGCATGGGTCGATGAACTTCCCTCGGTGCTTTGGGGGTTAAGGACCACGCCCAACCGGTCGACTGGAAGAACTCCATTCTTCTTGGTCTACGGAGCCGAAGCAGTCTTGCCGAGTCACCTTCTCCACAATGCTCCCCGGGTCGAGCTCTACACCGAAGCTGAAGCAGAACAAGCGCGGCAGGATGCAGTCGAACTTTTAGAGGAAGAAAGGGAGATGGCTCTGATCAGATCGACCATTTACCAACAAGACTTGCGTCGCTTCCACGCCAAAAACGTGAAGAGTCGAGCCTTCCAGGAAGGAGATTTAGTTCTCCGAGTGGACCAGCAGAAACCACACAAGCTTGCTCCTTCTTGGGAAGGTCCCTTCATCGTCACCAAGGTTCTCCACAATGGAGCATACCGTCTTTACAATGTCGAGCATCAGATCGACGAGCCCCGAGCCTGGAACGCGGAGCTTCTCCGCCCCTTTTACACTTAAGTATTCGCTCGGATGAGTTGTAATAAAAGTACTTCTATAGTTTATTTATCAAAGACAAGAGCTTTATAATTTTCCCAGTAATCGTTATTTCTTTTGTCCACACAAAACAATCCCCCAGTGGGTGGCTTGGCTGTGAATCCGATTCGCCCAAGTCTGTAAAAAAAAATCCTAACCGAGTGATGAGCCAGTCTCCCACACGAAGGCTTAGCTGCGAAATCCGTTTTGCCTAAGATAAACAAAATCCTGTCGAGTGGTAAGCCAGCCTTCCACTCGGAGGCTTAGCTGCAGTCCAAGTACTCGCCTAAGATAAACAAAATCCTACCGAGTGGTAAGCCAGCCTTCCACTCGGAGGCTTAGCTGCAGTCCAAGTACTCGCCTAAGATAAACAAAATCCTACCGAGTGGTAAGCCAGCCTTCCACTCGGAGGCTTAGCTGCAGTCCAAGTACTCGCCTAAGATAAATAAAATCCTACTGAGTGGTAAGCCAGCCTTCCACTCGGAGGCTTAGCTGCAGTCCAAGTACTCGCCTAAGATAAACAAAATCCTACCGAGTGGTAAGCCAGCCTTCCACTCGGAGGCTTAGCTGCAGTCCAAGTACTCGCCTAAGATAAACAAAATCCTACCGAGTGGTAAGCCAGCCTTCCACTCGGAGGCTTAGCTGCAGTCCAAGTACTCGCCTAAGATAAATAAAATCCTACTGAGTGGTAAGCCAGCCTTCCACTCGGAGGCTTAGCTGCAGTCCAACTACTCGCCTAAGATAAACAAAATCCTGTCGAGTGGTAAGCCAGCCTTCCACTCGGAGGCTTAGCTGCAGTCCAAGTACTCGCCTAAGACAAACAAAATCCTACCGAGTGGTAAGCCAGCCTTCCACTCGGAGGCTTAGCTGCAGCATTGCGCTCGCCTAAGTACAAATACAACATGCGCTCTGCAAGGAGGACGAGGTGCAGGTCGACTGCTACCCTCTCCTTCCGAGCTATGCCACAAATACAACATGCGCTCTGCAAGGAGGACGAGGTGCAGGTCGACTGCTACCCTCTCCTTCTGAGCTACGCCACAAATACAACGTGCGCTTTGCAAGGAGGACGAGGTGCAGGTCGACTGCTACCCTCTCCTTCCGAGCTACGCCACCAATACAAAATCCTACCGAGTGGAGAGCAGACCTCCCACTCGGGGGCTTAGCTGCAGCCCAGTGCTCGCCTAAGTTCTTGAAAATCCTACCGAGTGGAGAGTAAACCTCTCACTCGGGGGCTTAGCTGCAGCCCAGTGCTCGCCTAAGTATCTGAAATCCTACCGAGTGGAGAGCAAACCTCCCACTCGGGGGCTTAGCTGCAGCCCAGTGCTCGCCTAAGTATCTGAAATCCTACCAAGTGGAGAGCAGACCTCCCACTCGGGGGCTTAGCTGCAGCCCAGTGCTCGCCTAAGTTTTTGAAAATTCTACCGAGTGGAGAGCAAACCTCCCATTCGGGGGCTTAGCTGCGGCCTAATGCTTGCCTAAGTATCTGAAATCCTACCGAGTGGAGAGCAGACCTCCCACTCGGGGGCTTAGCTGCAGCCTAGTGCTCGCCTAAGTTTTTGGAAATCCTACCGAGTGGAGAGCAGACCTCCCACTCGGGGGCTTAGCTGCAGCCCAGTGCTCGCCTAAGTGTATTGGGGAGCAAGTCGATTGCAATGAGCGCTTCGATTTAACCTGCAAAAGACACCTCAAACCGAATGCAAACATATTCAACGTTGAATCCAAGTTCGGATAACACCTAACGGAACCGAAAGTGCTCAGGCGATGGGCCTGTTAAGGTTTATCGGTTACAAAACTCACTCGGCATACCGAGGCAAATTTAAAGTATCGAGCTCAGAAGTTTTTTTACCCCTCCTGTGGAGGGCTGGAAGGTGCAACAAACTCGTCCAGGTCAATTCCATCTGCAATCCGAGTGGCAGTAGCAATGAAGGTCTCCATGAAAGATCGGAAATCGTGCTTCTTGGTATTAGCCACCCTAAGAGCCACCAGCTTGTCCTCTCGTGCATCCTTGCAGTGAACGCGGACCAGAGACAGAGCAACATCCGCACCGCACCTGGCCGAAGACTTCTTCCACTCCTGCACTCGACTTGGGACCTCGTTCAGTCGAGTCATCAGGGACTCGAGGTCGTTCTGGTGCGTCTCTCTTGGCCAGAGTGTTGTGTCGATGCGAGAAGTTGCGACCTTTAGCCTTGCGAGATAGTCGATGACAGCAGCAACACGAGATTCAAGCCGGAGCACATTCATGGTGACTTCATCTTTCACGGGAGAGTTGATGGGGTCCAGGTTTACTTCCAGTCGACTAGTCTCCTCTTCAAAGTTCTGTCAAAATTCTGCAAGCACAACCACCGAGTCAAGACAACAGTCGGAGGTTACAGTTAAAATACTTGTTTGATACAAAAGATTACCTTCAAGCATGAGGAACAACTTCTTGGCGAGTCCACCCAGATAAGCCTCCAGATCATTCTTCTTTCTCATCAACTCGCTGGCCTTGTCATTCAGGGTGGTCTTGTCACTTTTCAGTCGACTGACCTCCTGGTTGGCAGCATCAAGAGCAGCTTTCAGATTGGTGTTTTCTTCTTCAAGCTTGGTCACTGAAGCCAGCTTCTCATCTGCAAGCTTGGTCTTCTCTAAAGCAGTTTTTTGCATCTCAGCCAAGTCAAGGTCTTGCTTTTTCGGGGCATCCCTCACTTTGTCTACAAAGTTACAGTGAGATTAAGATTTGGAAACGAGTGAGAGGCAAAGGCAGTCGTCGAAGGCCTCACCAAACATACCTTTAGCTTCCTCCTTCGCCTTCGTCAAGTTCTCTTGGGCCAGTTTCAGATCAAGATCGAGCTGGATGCGTTTGTTCTCCAACTCAGTGTAACGAGCCGCAAGGTCACAGGATTTCTACGAAGAACCAATCGACAGATGTCAAAGACAATTCACTTCCGAGTGACTAAGGAAAAATCATAGCGTTTCTAAGACTACGGCCGAATACAAACATTCGACCATAATCTCGGGGACTACACCCAGTGGGTGCACTCAGCGTGCCCCCACTAGTTTTTTCAGTTAGAGTCGACCAGTCGGCCAAAAACCGGGAGGTGTTCTTCAGACTATAGTCGACTGCCAGCAGTCGACCACAGTCTCGAGGACTACACCCAGTGGGTGCACTCAGCGTGCCCCCACCGGTCTATGAATCCATTCGACTTAATCGAGTGAAGGAAAAACTTAAGACATAAAGACTATGGTCGACTGCCAGCAGTCCACCATAGCCTTGGGGACTACACCCAGTGGGTGCACTCAGCGTGCCCCCACTAACCCGAAACTTTAATCGACACACCCAGTGGGTGTAGGACAAACTCTAAGAATTTCAGAAAGAAGGGTTTTCGGATATCATATCCTAACAGAACAGGCAGTGACCGACTGACCTGAACATTACTCTGAAGAGCTGAACTGGCATCATAGGCTGCCTGGCTGGCTTCTCAGATCGCCTTCACTTGCTCCATCATGACCCCCGCTTGGCGTATTGCTTCTTTAGCAGCACTAACTTGGTCTTCCGGGACGTGGTGGGTTGAGAAAAGCGAGGGTTGAGCAGCACTGGACGATGAAGGGCGAGCACTCGTCAACGGCACCGCAAAAGATACGATAGGCCGAGTGACATTGTCTCCCTCCACGACCAACATCTCGGGTGCTGGCACGTCCTGAGTCGCCTTGCCAGCAGAAGCTTTCTTGTTCCTCCTCCGCCTCAGTGGTTCCTCGTCGTCGTCGTCAGGAAGGTCAATAACAATGTTAGATGAAGCTGCAGAAAGAATCAAAATTAGAGACAATAAGTCAATCGACTGAAAATGGCATCATAAGAGTCATACCAGGTTTTGAGGTAACAACATCCTCCATCTCGTGGTCATTGGCCCATGAGTCGACCAAGAACAAGTTCATGAAACGGGAAAACTCAAGACTACCATTACCCTGAGATAGTGGGGATCACCATCTTCATCTTCGGCAAGACCTTCACCGGTTTTGACGGTGCCACTCGAGATTGCTTCTGAGCCTTCTCAGTCGGCACCAGAGAAGTAGTCCGAGGGCGCTTGGTCGACTGTGTAGCAGTTGCGACCCCCTTACCATGCTCAGTCGCGGGATCATGGACAAGCTTCGAGTGTCTTTCCGAGCGGGGAGGTGCAATGTAACGCCCCGGATACAACTTTCCATAGTCGCCGGATGTTTCGGTCTCCGGAACTGTCGCCGGGCCTCTCTTTCTCTTCTCTCTGGCAACCCAACCCCTGTTCACAGCCCAAAAACCCCTCTACTAGACCCCCCTCCGATCCAGAGCCGTCCGATGGCGATCTAACGTCTCCGAACGGAGCAAAACCCCCAACCCTAGCCTCCTTTTCCTATAAAAGGAAGCCACCCTTCCATTTTTGGCAGCAGCCAATCCCCCCTCCTCGAGACCCGTGTCGTCGCCTTCCCCCTCCAGATCCGCCGCCGGCCACCTCACAGGCGCCACTTGGCACTCAGCCATTCGCCAGCCGCCGCCAGCGTCGGCGCCCCGACCAACCGGGTGTCGCCACGTCGCCCCCGCGCCCCCCTGGCCTCCCAGCGCCGCCGCAGCCCCCCCCCCCCAGCCCATTCGCGGCCCGTCCGAGCCCATCTGGGCCCGGACGAGCCCATCGCGCCGCCGCCGCCGTAGGAGCTCCAGCCCCGAGCTCCCGCGCCTCCCTGCACGTCGCCCCGCTCCCGCGCCCGCCGGCGTCAACCGCCGTCTCCGCCGTCCAGGCCAACGCCGCATGCCTCCTGTCCTTTTTCTCCTTCCTCTCCTCCTCCCTCATGGCCTCTCTCCCTCGCAGGTTGCCGCCGTTCGCCGTCGCCGGATCTCCGCGCCCCTGCGCCCAAACCCTCTGCCGACCCCGTCTCCGGTCAGATCCGGCTAGGGGACGGCCGGATCCGCGCGCCGCCGACCCGTTCCGGCCTCCCTCGCCCGTCTCCGACCTCGTCCCTACTCCGTGAGCCCCGCCGGAGACGCGCCAAAGCCGCCACCGCCGTCCTGCTTCATGCGGAGGACGACGACCGGCCTCCCCTCCGTGTGGGCTACCAGCGGCCTCCAGGCCCAGCGCGCCCTCCTGCAGCCTCCCCTCCGTCCGGCCAAGGCCCAGCCGGCCCAAGCCAGATCTGGCCTGCCTCGTTTCCTCTCCAGATCCGGCCCAGTGGCCATGGTGAGCCACCCCCAGTGCCTGCCCTGTTCGGCCCCTGTTCCAGATGCGGCCCGCATATGTTTTTTTTACAAATCTGCGTTTTTTCCATTTATCCGTAGAATTACCAGTTTTGCAGAAAAACACTTGAACCTCATGCATGTAATAACTAATTAACCGTGCATCGGATTAAAATAATTTATATATGTAAAATGCTCAGAAAATTGTGTAGATTAATAATATGCCATTTTCATCCATGTTTAAAATGTTTAAATTGATGCTAATATGCCATGTTAAAATGCTTTATTTCATAACTAAATAACCGTAGCTCCGAATTTAATAAACTTTATATGTAAATGGGGTGGAAAAATGCCTAGATTAACTTGGTGCACTCATCTTGCATGTTTAACAACATTAAAATATGGTTTAGGGCAGAACAGTACCGAATCTAAAATATGCACATGGGGATTTTCCGGAATTGTTGTTTGTTGTTCCGGCCTCATTTAAACTTGTCTAGATAGGTAGTTTTTCATATGCTTCACCCCTTGCCATGTTTAATAACATTTAATATTGTTGGGTACATAACCGAGATCAAACTAAATAATTGCATGTGGTGTTTCGTCAATATGCAACTCGTTGCATATTGAGCTCCACTTAATTTGTAGTGTTGTTGGTTGCACTTTGCCATGCCATGACTCTTTAAACCGGACATGCATCATACTTGATTGTGCATCATGCCATGTTTATGCTTGTGCATTTACCATGTTGTTTGTTTCTTTCCGGTGTTGCTTCTTAGTTCCGGTAATGTTGTGTTTGTGAGGATTCATTCGACTACGTCCATTCGTATTCTTCATGGACTCGTTCTTCTTCCTTGCGGGATTTCAGGCAAGATGACCGCTACCCTGGATCTCACTACTATCATTGCTATGCTAGTTGCTTCGTTCTATCGCTATGCTGCGTTACCTATCTTTTGCTCATCAAGCCTCCCAAATTGCCATGAACCTCTAACCTTTGACACCTTTCCTATGCAAACCGTTGCTTGGCTATGTTACCGCTTTCCTCAGCCCTCTTATAGCGTTGCTAGTTGCAGGTGAAGTTGAAGATTTCTCCATGGTGGACAGGATTTTGGTTGGGATATCACAATATCTCTTATATTATTAATGCATCTATATACTTGGTAAAGGGTGGAAGACTTGGCCTTTTGCCTAGTGTTTTGTTCCACTCTTGCCGCCCTAGTTTCCGTCATACCGGTGTTATGTTCCCGGATTTTGCGTTCCTTACGCGGTCGGGTGATTTATGGGACCCCCTTGACAGTTTGCTTTGAATAAAACTCCTCCAGCAAGGCCCAACATTGGTTTTACCATTTGCCTCACCTAGCCCTTTTTCCCTTGGGAGTCGCGCATCCCGAGGGTCATCTTTATTTTACCCCCCCCCCCCCCCCCGGGGGCCAGTGCTTGTCTAAGTGTTGGTCCAAACTGAGCGATGTCCGGCGCCCCCTGGGCAACCAGGGTCTATGCCAACCCGACGTCTGGCTCATCCGGTGTGCCCTGAGAACGAGATATGTGCAGCTCCTATCGGGATTTGTCAGCACAGCGGGAGGCTTTGCTGGTCTTGTTTTACCATTGTCGAAATGTCTTGTAAACCGGGATTCCGAGTCTGATCGGGTCTTCCTGGGAGAAGGTCTATTCCTTCGTTGATCGCGAGAGCTTGTTATGGGCTAAGTTGGGACACCCCTGCAGGGTATAATCTTTCGAAAGCCGTGCCTGCGGTTATAGGCAGATGGGAATTTGTTAATGTCCGGTTGTAGATAACTTGACACCAGATCCGAATTAAAATGCATCAACCGCGTGTGTAGCCGTGATGGTCTCTTCTCGGCGGAGTCCGGGAAGTGAACACGGTTTCTGGGTTATGTTTGACGTAAGTAGGAGTTCAGGATCACTTCTTGATCATTGCTAGTTGACGACCGTTCCGCTTGCTCTCTTCTCGCTCTTATTTGCGTATGTTAGCCACCATATATGCTTAGTCGCTGCTGCAGCCTCACCACTTTACCCCTTCCTTTCCCTTTATGCTTTGCTAGTCTTGATACCCATGGTAATGGGATTGCTGAGTCCTCGTGGCTCACAGATTACTACAACAACAGTTGCAGGTACAGGTTCATGCGATGATCATGATGCGAGAGCGATGCTTGCTTGCGTTGAGTTCTTCTTGTGCTTCTTCTTCGATCAGGGGATAGGTTCCAGGTCGGCAGCCTGGGCTAGCAGGGTGGATGTCGTTTGAGTTTCTGTTTATGTTCCATCCGTAGTCGGATGATGAACTAATGTATGGTGATGTTGTATTCGTGTGGCATTGTATGCCTTATGTATGTATCCCCATCTATTATGTAATGTTGATGTAATGATATCCACCTTGCAAAAGCGTTTCAATATGCGGGTCTATCCTTGGTGGGACCTTCGAGTTCCTTTTGGATAGGGTCGCATATTGGGCGTGGCAAGTTAGTATCAGAGCCTCGACCGACCTTAGGAGCCCCCTTGATTGTTGGCCGTTGTTGAGTCTAGAAGAAAACTATTTTGAGTCTTAGGATTATATATATCGGAGAGTAGGATTCTTTTTACTCCTCAGCCCCCTTCGTCGCTCTGGTGAGGACTCCTGACGTAGATGTTTTGACTTTCCTCTCCTCAAATTTCACTAAATTTTTTTAGGATCACGCGGGTATCTTGGAATCGTTCCGATGGTTTTGTGACGAGAACATTGTTCTTGGTGCCTCCTGTCTATTTATGTGGCTTTGACCCGGGGAGTTGAGCTCCGAGGTGTTGTCGTCACAATTTTATCGTTGCAGTTCTGGAATACCTGAGTTTTGCCGACATCGAAAATCTCTTTTATGCAGTTGTTGGTGAGATAACCTCGACGTCACCCAGTACTGGGGAGTTCGGGAGTATTGCCATAACTCGTATAACGGATGCTTTTCGAAGGTTGAGGTACACGATTTCTGGAGTTTTCTTGGTTATGTGTTGACGGATGGATACAGCTGGATGTAGGAATTGTTAGTTTGGGTGAGATATATTGCTTCCCCTGTATCCCCAACACCAGATTGCATAACCAGAAAGTTTCGGGAGTTTATAGGTGGGAATTCAAGTATCTCTAGAATATCTTTTCGACAGATGCATGATATGAGATTGGGGTTCGACGTCTAGTGGTCCGCCTTTCCACTGTCGTTTTTACAGTGGTCTCGTTGTGTCTTAAAGAACCCTTGGCTATGCTGGTTCGGGGACACTTCGTATGTCATGTGCACTGCCTTGTACATGATGGTGATGTACACTCGAGCCCATGTGGGCCCCACCACGAAAACTTCGGATGAAATCTCTATCATATGTTTGTTCCGGCTTATTCTGCAAGCCAAATCCTTTGTTTTGTTTTATTTGTGGTATTCGAGTTGCTTCGAGTCAAATGTTGAATCCATACCTTTCTTAAATGGTGTTCTCATATTTCTATGGGAGTGCTAATCCTTTTGATCATCGAGATTGTCATGTCAATTCTTTCCAACCGGTGTGCTTCTCTTCAAGTGGATCCAATCATTTCAATATTTGCGAGATCAATTATAAGTTTTCTCAACGGTGTTTGTTTCGTTCATCCCAAGTTGCCTTTGTTTTCCCGCCCTCCCACCCTTTTCTTCAAGGACTCATTTATTTTAATCAAGTATCCATTTATTCATGTGAAGTCTCTTCACTCTTTTCAATCAATGTTCTGATCCGGTGATCCCTCGTGAAGTTGCTCGCGAGCTTCAAGTTCGTCATTCTTCATTCTCGTATTCTTCTCCGGTGGATTAATTTCAAGATTTCAGTGTTGATCATATTCCTTTCCTCGTGTCAAATGCTTTCTCATGCCGGTGCACCTCTCAATCACTCACCTCTCTCTATTCTTATCCAGAGAGCTGAAGATATCTCACAAGACTTATGTTTCCATTCTCAATCCGTTCAAGATATTTCAAGGTTGTTATCTCATTCAAGATATTTAATTCAACCGGTGCAATCTCTCTTTAAAATCATTTCCAATGGTGTTTTCTTTTTAGTGGGCCCATAACCCACAGGTCTTTTCCCAGGATCTTACCTGACTCTTCTAATTTTCCCGGAGCCATTCCCAAATTCTTTTCAGAGTTTGACGTAAGAATGAATTTTCATCAGTCATATTCCTTATCCTAGATGGCTTTCAGAATATTTTCATCGTTGGTTCATCATTTCTATTCTTCTTTGTTCCAGAGTATCTCAACAATTGTCATGGTGGTTCTCATCATCATTCTCAACATGTGAAGATCGAAGAAGAGTTTCTCTTAAATCTTGCTCCATTCTCTTCAAGATTCATGGTTCTAGCATTATTGCCATCCTCTCATAATTGTTTTCGAATGTGAGAATTCTTTTCACCCATCCGGAGCATTTCATGAGTTGTTTCCATTTCTTTCCTCCGAAGGCCATCATGTCATAATTCTTCATTCTCAGCGTGTAGCTATCTTTCTCCAAATCTTACCGGTGAATCGTTCAAATATCCTCTAATCAGCTCATGATCTCTTCGTTCTCTTGTATCAAATTCCCTCAAGTATCTTCATTCGTTCTCTAATTCTTACCGGTGATTCACCCCCTTTAGTTCGTTCATTTTCAATTCTTTCGATGGTTCGTTCAAGATTTCACTTTCTTCGTTATCGTATCAATTTATCAATTCATTCATTGTTAACAAATCCCACCGGTGGTTCCATCAATACCTTCTCAAGTTTGCGCTATATCTCTTTTAATCCTTTCTATGGGAATAAGTAGTATGCCAAATCCGTTGCTTGTCATCAATTTAAATTGGTGAAGGATACGCATACCGTAATTCTTATTCTTGTTTCATCCAAGTGATTAATTCCTTCTTCCGGAGATTGTTCATGATGAAGTAATTCTCGGTTCTAGTATTCATCTTTTCTTTCCGGAGTTCCAAGTTCTCTCGGTTATATCATCGCAAAGCTCCATCTAAATCATTGCAAGGCTTCACCTTGTGTTTCCAACTTCTCTTTCTTTCTATCATCCTTTTATTACCGGAGTTCTTCATGGAAGTTCTACATGATGGTTCATCAAGGATTTCTTTCATTCTCATTTTGTTCTTCAAGATTCCTCTCGAAGTTATGATCCGCCAATCTATACTCAAAATTAAATATGGTGATAAACACATGTTTTGTTTTCGGGAGTTCAAGCATTCTTCATCTTGCATCCGAAGTGCAATTCGTTCTACCTTATCAATAGAGGTGGTGATATGTCATTCTTGACAATTTGAGTTCGTGTTTCATGATTCACATGTTGTCAAGAATGGGATATTTTAAACCCATCATTTTCTTCCTTGGAGTTATCTTGTGTCAGATTTCACCTAAAGCCTTCCATTGGGGATGTTGCTATTTGTGGTGCTTATCAATGATCCAAGGTTTCTCCATATCCTTCTCGGTGAAAGAGGTTTTTTTCATCTCTTCGGTGATCTCAAGCAATCAATTTTTTTTCGTCAGTGGCCGGTTGTCACCTCATCATTTTGAGATGCTTGCCATAAGCCCACAACAAGCTTGTGCCTTTCGTTGTTGATTTTTCAACAACTCCGTTCAATTCTTCTTTGCAAGGGTGCTTTCCAAGCTCACTTGTGGCAGAAGTTGGCATTTTCTCCTCCATTCTGTTATTCCAATGATCTATCTTCTATTCTTTCTCCCGGAGGCATTGTGATGTTGCTCTTTTCACTCATCATCTCGAATTGTGAGGATTGTGTTCTTTTCTTTCTTATCCATTTAACCAGAGTGCTGTGTCATCTCTTCAAGTTCTTTCATCTTATCAAGTTTTGCCTCTCTTTTCAAACTAAGTGCTGTGTGAAATCCTTCTCACCCTTTATGCCATTCTTTCAATAGTTCCGGAGGCAGTGTGTTGTTGATTTCATCAAGTATCCTCTCATCTTGTCAAGTTCATGTTCAATTTATTCCATTTACAGTCGGAGTGCTGTCAAAATTATATCATTCTTATTCATTCTTATCTCGTTTCAACCAGAGTGGTTCCAATTCCTTCTTGTCCATTGTACTCGTTATTCATAGATTTGCAACCTCCAAGGTTCACATGGTGTTCCTTCTTTCTATTCTCTACCACAGTGCTCTCAATTGTGTCAACTCCGTTGTGTTCCTTCTTTCAACTTTTCAACCTCTCAAGGTTCGTGGTTTCACTCGTTTGTCGAAGAAGCAACTTAGTTTTACCGCTTATCTTCCTCTTCCTTTTCCCTCCGGTGCCATCCTAGATCTCGGGACGAGATCCTCTCGTAGTGGTGGAGTGTTGTAATGCCCCGGATACAACTTTCCATATTCGTAACTCCAACTCTTGCCTTTTCCGGAGATGCGATATGATATTTCCTCCGTGGTTGGGTTTTGTCTGTTGTTTTGCATTTTGTTCTTGTTATGCATCTCATCTCATAGCATCATGCGCATTGCATCGGCATCGTTTTTATAAAACTTGCATCCGTTCGGGTTCCGCCGGTTCTCTCCGTTGTCCATTCCGAGCCCCGACACTCTCACACGTGCCCGCGGCACCTCCGAAATATTATTTTATAAGTGGCATAAAAATGTTCTCGGAATGGGATGAAACTTGTCGAGCGGTCTTATTATAGTGTAGAGAGGCCGCCTGCCAAATTTTGTCGCATTCGGAGTCTGTTTGACTGCCCAACCGTTAGACTTATAGCGGTAGTGTTGTCGGTATTTTCGCCGGATGTTTCGGTCTCCGGAACTGTCGCCGGGCCTCTCTTTCTCTTCTCTCTGGCAACCCAACCCCTGTTCACAGCCCAAAAACCCATCTACTAGACCCCCCTCCGATCCAGAGCCGTCCGATGGCGATCTAACGTCTCCGAACGGAGCAAAACCCCCAACCCTAGCCTCCTTTTCCTATAAAAGGAAGCCACCCTTCCATTTTTGGCAGCAGCCAATCCCCCCTCCTCGAGACCCGCGTCGTTGCCTTCCCCCTCCAGATCCGCCGCCGGCCACCTCACAGGCGCCACTTGGCGCTCAGCCATTCGCCAGCCGCCGCCAGCGCCGGTGCCCCGACCAACCGGGTGTCGCCACGTCGCCCCCGCGCCCCCCTGGCCTCCCAGCGCCGCCGCAGCCCCCCCCCCCCAGCCCATTCGCGGCCCGTCCGAGCGCATCTGGGCCCGGACGAGCCCATCGCGCCGCTGCCGCCGTAGGAGCTCCAGCCCCGAGCTCCCGCGCCTCCCTGCACATCGCCCCGCTCCCGTGCCCGCCGGCGTCAACCGCCGTCTCCGCCGTCCAGGCCAACGCCGCATGCCTCCCGTCCTTTTTCTCCTTCCTCTCCTCCTCCCTCATGGCCTCTCTCCCTCGCAGGTTGCCGCCGTTCGCCGTCGCCGGATCTCCGCGCCCCTGCGCCCAAACCCTCTGCCGACCCCGTCTCCGGTCAGATCCGGCTAGGGGACGGCCGGATCCGCGCGCCGCCGACCCGTTCCGGCCTCCCTCGCCCGTCTCCGACCTCGTCCCTACTCCGTGAGCCCCGCCGGAGACGCGACAAAGCCGCCACCGCCGTCCTGCTTCGTGCGGAGGACGACGACCGGCCTCCCCTCCGTGTGGGCTACCAGCGGCCTCCAGGCCCAGCGCGCCCTCCTGCAGCCTCCCCTCCGTCCGGCCAAGGCCCAGCCGGCCCAAGCCAGATCCGGCCTGCCTCGTTTCCTCTCCATATCCGGCCCAGTGGCCATGGTGAGCCACCCCCCAGTGCCTGCCCTGTTTGGCCCCTGTTCCAGATGCGGCCCGCATATGTTTTTTTACAAATCTGCGTTTTTTCCATTTATCCGTAGAATTACCAGTTTTGCAGAAAAACACTTGAACCTCATGCATGTAATAACTAATTAACCGTGCATCGGATTAAAATAATTTATATATGTAAAATGCTCAGAAAATTGTGTAGATTAATAATATGCCATTTTCATCCATGTTTAAAATGTTTAAATTGATGCTAATATGCCATGTTAAAATGCTTTATTTCATAACTAAATAACCGTAGCTCCGAATTTAATAAACTTTATATGTAAATGGGGTGGAAAAATGCCTAGATTAACTTGGTGCACTCATCTTGCATGTTTAACAACATTAAAATATGGTTTAGGGCAGAACAGTACCGAATCTAAAATATGCACATGGGGATTTTCCGGAATTGTTGTTTGTTGTTCCGGCCTCATTTAAACTTGTCTAGATAGGTAGTTTTTCATATGCTTCACCCCTTGCCATGTTTAATAACATTTAATATTGTTGGGTACATAACCGAGATCAAACTAAATAATTGCATGTGGTGTTTCGTCAATATGCAACTCGTTGCATATTGAGCTCCACTTAATTTGTAGTGTTGTTGGTTGCACTTTGCCATGCCATGACTCTTTAAACCGGACATGCATCATACTTGATTGTGCATCATGCCATGTTTATGCTTGTGCATTTACCATGTTGTTTGTTTCTTTCTGGTGTTGCTTCTTAGTTCCGGTAATGTTGTGTTTGTGAGGATTCGTTCGACTACGTCCATTCGTATTCTTCATGGACTCGTTCTTCTTCCTTGCGGGATTTCAGGCAAGATGACCGCTACCCTGGATCTCACTACTATCATTGCTATGCTAGTTGCTTCGTTCTATCGCTATGCTGCGTTACCTATCTTTGCTCATCAAGCCTCCCAAATTGCCATGAACCTCTAACCTTTGACACCTTTCCTATGCAAACCGTTGCTTGGCTATGTTACCGCTTTGCTCAGCCCTCTTATAGCGTTGCTAGTTGCAGGTGAAGTTGAAGATTTCTCCATGGTGGACAGGATTTTGGTTGGGATATCACAATATCTCTTATATTATTAATGCATCTATATACTTGGTAAAGGGTGGAAGACTCGGCCTTTTGCCTAGTGTTTTGTTCCACTCTTGCCGCCCTAGTTTCCGTCATACCGGTGTTATGTTCCCGGATTTTGCGTTCCTTACGCGGTCGGGTGATTTATGGGACCCCCTTGACAGTTCGCTTTGAATAAAACTCCTCCAGCAAGGCCCAACATTGGTTTTACCATTTGCCTCACCTAGCCCTTTTTCCCTTGGGAGTCCGGCATCCCGAGGGTCATCTTTATTTTACCCCCCCCCCCCCGGGGCCAGTGCTTGTCTAAGTGTTGGTCCAAACCGAGCGATGTCCGGCGCCCCCTGGGCAACCAGGGTCTATGCCAACCCGACGTCTGGCTCATCCGGTGTGCCCTGAGAACGAGATATGTGCAGCTCCTATCGGGATTTGTCGGCACAGCGGGCGGCTTTGCTGGTCTTGTTTTACCATTGTCGAAATGTCTTGTAAACCGGGATTCCGAGTCTGATCGGGTCTTCCTGGGAGAAGGTCTATTCCTTCGTTGATCGCGAGAGCTTGTCATGGGCTAAGTTGGGACACCCCTGCAGGGTATAATCTTTCGAAAGCCGTGCCTGCGGTTATAGGCAGATGGGAATTTGTTAATGTCCGGTTGTAGATAACTTGACACCAGATCCGAATTAAAATGCATCAACCGCGTGTGTAGCCGTGATGGTCTCTTCTCGGCGGAGTCCGGGAAGTGAACACGGTTTCTGGGTTATGTTTGACGTAAGTAGGAGTTCAGGATCACTTCTTGATCATTGCTAGTTGACGACCGTTCCGCTTGCTCTCTTCTCGCTCTTATTTGCGTATGTTAGCCACCATATATGCTTAGTCGCTGCTGCAGCCTCACCACTTTACCCCTTCCTTTCCCTTTAAGCTTTGCTAGTCTTGATACCCATGGTAATGGGATTGCTGAGTCCTCGTGGCTCACAGATTACTACAACAACAGTTGCAGGTACAGGTTATGCGATGATCATGACGCGAGAGCGATGCTTGCTTGCGTTGAGTTCTTCTTCTGCTTCTTCTTCGATCAGGGGATAGGTTCCAGGTCGGCAGCCTGGGCTAGCAGGGTGGATGTCGTTTGAGTTTCTGTTTGTGTTCATCCGTAGTCGGATGATGCTCTTATGTATTGTGATGTTGTATTCGTGTGGCATTGTATGCCTTATGTATGTATCCCCATCTATTATGTAATGTTGATGTAATGATATCCACCTTGCAAAAGCGTTTCAATATGCGGGTCTATCCTTGGTGGGACCTTCGAGTTCCTTTTGGATAGGGTCGCATATTGGGCGTGACAAGTTGGTATCAGAGCCTCGACCGACCATAGGAGCCCCCTTGATTGTTGGCCGTTGTTGAGTCTAGAAGAAAACTATTTTGAGTCTTAGGATTATATATATCGGAGAGTAGGATTCTTTTTACTCCTCAGCCCCCTTCGTCGCTCTGGTGAGGACTCCTGACGTAGATGTTTTGACTTTCCTCTCCTCAAATTTCACTAAATTTTTTTTAGGATCACGCGGGTATCTTGGAATCGTTCCGATGGTTTTGTGACGAGAACATTGTTCTTGGTGCCTCCTGTCTATTTATGTGGCTTTGACCCGGGGAGTTGAGCTCCGAGGTGTTGTCGTCACAATTTTATCGTTGCAGTTCTGGAATACCTGAGTTTTGCCGACATCGAAAATCTCTTTTATGCAGTTGTTGGTGAGATAACCTCGACGTCACCCAGTACTGGGGAGTTCGGGAGTATTGCCATAACTCGTATAACGGATGCTTTTCGAAGGTTGAGGTACACGATTTCCGAAGGTTTTCTTGGTTATGTGTTGACGGATGGATACAGCTTGGATGTAGGTATTGTTAGTTTGGGTGAGATATATTGCTTCCCCTGTATCCCCAACACCAGATTGCATAACCAGAAAGTTTCGGGAGTTTTATAGGTGGGAATTCAAGTAGCTCCTAGAATATCTTTCCGACAGATGCATGATATGGGATTGGGTAAATCTCTATCATATGTATTTGTTCCGGCTTATTCTGCAAGCCAAATCCTTTGTTTTGTTTTATTTGTGGTATTCGAGTTGCTTCGAGTCAAATGTTGAATCCATACCTTTCTTAAATGGTGTTCTCATATTTCTATGGGAGTGCTAATCCTTTTGATCATCGAGATTGTCATGTCAATTCTTTCCAACCGGTGTGCTTCTCTTCAAGTGGATCCAATCATTTCAATATTTGCGAGATCAATTATAAGTTTTCTCAACGGTGTTTGTTTCGTTCATCCCAAGTTGCCTTTGTTTGCCCGCCCTCCCACCCTTTTCTTCAAGGACTCATTTATTTTAATCAAGTATCCATTTATTCATGTGAAGTCTCTTCACTCTTTTCAATCAATGTTCTGATCCGGTGATCCCTCGTGAAGTTGCTCACGAGCTTCAAGTTCTTCATTCTTCATTCTCGTATTCTTCTCCGGTGGATTAATTTCAAGCTTTCAGTGTTGATCATATTCCTTTCCTCGTGTCAAATGCTTTCTCATGCCGGTGCACCTCTCAATCACTCACCTCTCTCTATTCTTATCCGGAGAGCTGAAGATATCTCACAAGACTTATGTTTCCATTCTCAATCCGTTCAAGATATTTCAAGGTTGTTATCTCATTCAAGCTATTTAATTCAACCGCTGCAATCTCTCTTTAAAATCATTTCCAACGGTGTTTTCTTTTTAGTGGGCCCATAACCCACAGGTCTTTTCCCAGGATCTTACCTGACTCTTCTAATTTTCCCGGAGCCATTCCCAAATTCTTTTCAGAGTTTGACGTAAGAATGAATTTTCATCAGTCATATTCCTTATCCTAGATCGCTTTCAGAATATTTTCATCGTTGGTTCATCATTTCTATTCTTCTTTGTTCTGGAGTATCTCAACAATTGTCATGGTGGTTCTCATCATCATTCTCAACATGTGAAGATCGAAGAAGAGTTTCTCTTAAATCTTGCTCCATTCTCTTCAAGATTCATGGTTCTAGCGTTATTGCCATCCTCTCATAATTGTTTTCGATTGTGAGAATTCTTTTCACCCATCCGGAGCATTTCATGAGTTGTTTCCATTTCTTTCCTCCGAAGGCCATCATGTCATAATTCTTCATTCTCAGCGTGTAGCTATATTTCTCCAAATCTTACCGGTGAATCGTTCAAATATCCTCTAATCAGCTCGTGATCTCTTCGTTCTCTTGTATCAAATTCCCTCAAGTATCTTCATTCGTTCTCTAATTCTTACCGGAGATTCACCCCCTTTACTTCGTTCGTTTTCAATTCTTTTGATGGTTCGTTCAAGATTTCACTTTCTTCGTTATCGTATCAATTTATCAATTCATTCATTGTTAACAAATCCCACCGGTGGTTCCATCAATACCTTCTCAAGTTTGCGCTATATCTCTTTTAATCCTTTCTATGGGAATAAGTAGTGTGCCAAATCCGTTGCTTGTCATCAATTTAAATTGGTGAAGGATACGCATACCGTAATTCTTATTCTTGTTTCATCCAAGTGATTAATTCCTTCTTCCGGAGATTGTTCATGATGAAGTAATTCTCGGTTCTAGTATTCATCTTTTCTTTCCGGAGTTCCAAGTTCTCTCGGTTATATCATCGCAAAGCTCCATCTAAATCATTACAAGGCTTCACCTTGTGTTTCCAACTTCTCTTTCTTTCTATCATCCTTTTATTACTGGAGTTCTTCATGGAAGTTCTACATGATGGTTCATCAAGGATTTCTTTCATTCTCATTTTGTTCTTCAAGATTCCTCTCGAAGTTATGATCCGCCAATCTATACTCAAAATTAAACATGGTGATAAACACATGTTTTGTTTTTGGGAGTTCAAGCATTCTTCATCTTGCATCCGAAGTGCAATTCGTTCTACCTTATCAATAGAGGTGGTGATATGTCATTCTTGACAATTTGAGTTCGTGTTTCATGATTCACATGTTGTCAAGAATGAGGTATTTTAAACCCATCATTTTCTTCCTTGGAGTTATCTTGTGTCAGATTTCACCTAAAGCCTTCCATTGGGGATGTTGCTATTTGTGGTTCTTATCAATGATCCAAGGTTTCTCCATATCCTTCTCGGTGAAAGAGGTTTTTTTCATCTCTTGGTGATCTCAAGCAATCAATTGTTTTTCGTCAGTGGCCGGTTGTCACCTCATCATTTTGAGATGCTTGCCATAAGCCCACAACAAGCTTCTGCCTTTCGTTGTTGATTTTTCAACAACTCCGTTCAATTCTTCTTTGCAAGGGTGCTTTCCAAGCTCACTTGTGGCAGAAGTTGGCATTTTCTCCTCCATTTTGTTATTCCAATGATCTATCTTCTATTCTTTCTCCCGGAGGCATTGTGATGTTGCTCTTTTCACTCATCATCTCGAATTGTGAGGATTGTGTTCTTTTCTTTCTTATCCATTTAACCAGAGTGCTGTGTCATCTCTTCAAGTTCTTTCATCTTATCAAGTTTTGCCTCTCTTTTCAACCTAAGTGCTGTGTGAAATCCTTCTCACCCTTTATGCCATTCTTTCAATAGTTCCGGAGGCAGTGTGTTGTTGATTTCATCAAGTATCCTCTCATCTTGTCAAGTTCATGTTCAATTTATTCCATTTACAGTCGGAGTGTTGTCAAAATTATATCATTCTTATTCATTCTTATCTCGTTTCAACCAGAGTGGTTCCAATTCCTTCTTGTCCATTGTACTCGTTATTCATAGATTTGCAACCTCCAAGGTTCAAATGGTGTTCCTTCTTTCTATTCTCTACCACAGTGCTCTCAATTGTGTCAACTCCGTTGTGTTCCTTCTTTCAACTTTTCAACCTCTCAAGGTTCGTGGTTTCACTCGTTTGTCGAAGAAGCAACTTAGTTTTACCGCTTATCTTCCTCTTCCTTTTCCCTCCGGTGCCATCCTAGATATCGGGACGAGATCCTCTCGTAGTGGTGGAGTGTTGTAATGCCCCGGATACAACTTTCCATATTAGTAACTCCAACTCTTGCCTTTTCCGGAGATGCGATATGATATTTCCTCCGTGGTTGGGTTTTGTCTGTTGTTTTGCATTTTGTTCTTGTTATGCATCTCATCTCATAGCATCATGCGCATTGCATCGGCATCGTTTTTATAAAACTTGCATCCGTTCGGGTTCCGCCGGTTCTCTCCGTTGTCCATTCCGAGCATCGACACTCTCACACGTGCCCGCGGCACCTCCGAAATATTATTTTATAAGCGGCATAAAAATGTTCTCGGAATGGGATGAAACTTGTCGAGCGGTCTTATTATAGTGTAGAGAGGCCGCCTGCCAAATTTTGTCGCATTCGGAGTCCGTTTGACTGCCCAACCGTTAGACTTATAGCGGTACTGTTGTCGGTATTTTCGCCGGATGTTTCGGTCTCCGGAACTGTCGCCGGGCCTCTCTTTCTCTTCTCTCTGGCAACCCAACCCCTGTTCACAGCCCAAAAACCCCTCTACTAGACCCCCCCTCCAATCCAGAGCCGTCCGATGGCGATCTAACATCTCCGAACGGAGCAAAACCCCCAACCCTAGCCTCCTTTTCCTATAAAAGGAAGCCACCCTTCCATTTTGGCAGCAGCCAATCCCCCTCCTCGAACCCGCCGCCGCCGCTTCCCCTCCAGATCCGCCGCCGGCCACCTCACAGGCGCCACTTGGCGCTCAGCCATTCGCCAGCCGCCGCCAGCACCGCGGCCCCGACCAACCGGGTGTCGCCACGTCGCCCCCGCGCCCCCTGGCCTCCCAGCGCCGCCGCAGCCCCCCCCCGCCCATTCGCGGCCCGTCCGAGCCCATCTGGGCCCGGACGAGCCCATCGCGCGCGCCGCCGCCGTAGGAGCTCCAGCCCGAGCTCCCGCGCCTCCCTGCACGTCGCCCCGCTCCCGCGCCCGCCGGCGTCAACCGCCGTCTCCGCCGTCCAGGCCAACGCCGCATGCCTCCCGTCCTTTTTCTCCTTCCTCTCCTCCTCCCTCATGGCCTCTCTCCCTCGCAGGTTGCCGCCGTTCGCCGTCGCCGGATCTCCGCGCCCCTGCCCAAACCCTCTGCCGACCCCGTCTCCGGTCAGATCCGGCTAGGGGACGGCCGGATCCGCGCGCCGCCGACCCGTTCCGGCCTCCCTCGCCCGTCTCCGACCTCGTCCCTACTCCGTGAGCCCCGCCGGAGACGCGCCAAACCACCGCCGTTCCTGCTTCGTGCGGAGGACGACGACCGGCCTCCCCTCCGTGTGGGCTACCAGCGGCCTCCAGGCCCAGCGCGCCCTCCTGCAGCCTCCCCTCCGTCCGGCCAAGGCCCAGCCGGCCCAAGCCAGATCCGGCCTGCCTCGTTTCCTCTCCAGATCCGGCCCAGTGGCCATGGTGAGCCACCCCAGTGCCTGCCCTGTTCGGCCCCTGTTCCAGATGCGGCCCGCATATGTTTTTTTTACAAATCTGCGTTTTTTCCATTTATCCGTAGAATTACCAGTTTTGCAGAAAAACCTTGAACCTCATGCATGTAATAACTAATTAACCGTGCATCGGATTAAAATAATTTATATATGTAAAATGCTCAGAAAATTGTGTAGATTAATAATATGCCATTTTCATCCATGTTTAAAATGTTTAAATGTTTGTTTATTTGCTAATATGCCATGTTAAAATGCTTTATTTCATAACTAAATAACCGTAGCTCCGGATTTAATAAACTTTATATGTAAATGGGGTGGAAAAATGCCTAGTTAACATGGTGCACTTTATTTTCCTGTTTAACAACATTAAAATATGGTTTAGGGCAGAACAGTACCGAATCTAAAATATGCACATGGGGATTTTCCGGAATTGTTGTTTGTTGTTCCGGCCTCATTTAAACTTGTCTAGATAGGTAGTTTTTCATATGCTTCACCCCTTGCCATGTTTAATAACATTTAATATTGTTGGGTACATAACCGAGATCAAACTAAATAATTGCATGTGGTGTTTCGTCAATATGCAACTCGTTGCATATTGAGCTCCACTTAATTTGTAGTATTGTTTGGTTGCACTTTGCCATGCCATGCCTCTTTAAACCGGACATGCATCATACTTGATTGTGCATCATGCCATGTTTATGCTTGTGCATTTACCATGTTGTTTGTTTCTTTCTGGTGTTGCTTCTTAGTTCCGGTAATGTTGCGTTCGTGAGGGTTCGTTCGACTACGTCCGTTCGTCTTCTTCATGGACTCGTTCTTCTTCCTTGCGGGATTTCAGGCAAGATGACCGCTACCCTGGATCTCACTACTATCATTGCTATGCTAGTTGCTTCGTTCTATCGCTATGCTGCGTTACCTATCTTTGCTCATCAAGCCTCCCAAATTGCCATGAACCTCTAACCTTTGACACCTTTCCTATGCAAACCGTTGCTTGGCTATGTTACCGCTTTGCTCAGCCCCTCTTATAGCGTTGCTAGTTGCAGGTGAAGTTGAAGATTGCTCCATGGTGGACAGGATTTTGGTTGGGATATCACAATATCTCTTATATTATTAATGCATCTATATACTTGGTAAAGGGTGGAAGACTCGGCCTTTTGCCTAGTGTTTTGTTCCACTCTTGCCGCCCTAGTTTCCGTCATACCGGTGTTATGTTCCCGGATTTTGCGTTCCTTACGCGGTCGGGTGATTTATGGGACCCCCTTGACAGTTCGCTTTGAATAAAACTCCTCCAGCAAGGCCCAACATTGGTTTTACCATTTGCCTCACCTAGCCCTTTTTCCCTTGGGAGTCGCGCATCCCGAGGGTCATCTTTATTTTAGCCCCCCCGGGCCAGTGCTTGTCTAAGTGTTGGTCCAAACCGAGCGATGTCCGGCGCCCCCTGGGCAACCAGGGTCTATGCCAACCCGACGTCTGGCTCATCCGGTGTGCCCTGAGAACGAGATATGTGCAGCTCCTATCGGGATTTGTCGGCACATCGGGCGGCTTTGCTGGTCTTGTTTTACCATTGTCGAAATGTCTTGTAAACCGGGATTCCGAGTCTGATCGGGTCTTCCTGGGAGAAGGTCTATTCCTTCGTTGATCGCGAGAGCTTGTCATGGGCTAAGTTGGGACACCCCTGCAGGGTATAATCTTTCGAAAGCCGTGCCTGCGGTTATAGGCAGATGGGAATTTGTTAATGTCCGGTTGTAGATAACTTGACACCAGATCCGAATTAAAACGCATCAACCGCGTGTGTAGCCGTGATGGTCTCTTCTCGGCGGAGTCCGGGAAGTGAACACGGTTTCTGGGTTATGTTTGACGTAAGTAGGAGTTCAGGATCACTTCTTGATCATTGCTAGTTCACGACCGTTCCGCTTGCTCTCTTCTCGCTCTTATTTGCGTATGTTAGCCACCATATATGCTTAGTCGCTGCTGCAGCCTCACCACTTTACCCCTTCCTTTCCCTTTAAGCTTTGCTAGTCTTGATACCCATGGTAATGGGATTGCTGAGTCCTCGTGGCTCACAGATTACTACAACAACAGTTGCAGGTACAGGTTATGCGATGATCATGACGCGAGAGCGATGCTTGCTTGCGTTGAGTTCTTCTTCTGCTTCTTCTTCGATCAGGGGATAGGTTCCAGGTCGGCAGCCTGGGCTAGCAGGGTGGATGTCGTTTGAGTTTCTGTTTGTGTTCCATCCGTAGTCGGATGATGATCTAATGTATTGTGATGTTGTATTCGTGTGGCATTGTATGCCTTATGTATGTATCCCCATCTATTATGTAATGTTGATGTAATGATATCCACCTTGCAAAAGCGTTTCAATATGCGGGTCTATCCTTGGTGGGACCTTCGAGTTCCTTTTGGATAGGGTCGCATATTGGGCGTGGCAAGTTAGTATCAGAGCCTCGACCGACCTTAGGAGCCCCCTTGATTGTTGGCCGTTGTTGAGTCTAGAAGAAAACTATTTTGAGTCTTAGGATTATATATATCGGAGAGTAGGAATTCTTTTTACTCCTCAGCCCCCTTCGTCGCTCTGGTGAGGACTCCTGACGTAGATGTTTTGACTGTCCTCTTCTCAAATTTCACTAAATTTTTTTTAGGATCACGCGGGTATCTTGGAATCGTTCCGATGGTTTTGTGACGAGAACATTGTTCTTGGTGCCTCCTGTCTATTTATGTGGCTTTGACCCGGGGAGTTGAGCTCCGAGGTGTTGTCATCACAATTTTATCATTGCAGTTCTAGAATACCTGAGTTTTGCCGACATCGAAAATCTCTTTTATGCAGTTGTTGGTGAGATAACCTCGACGTCACCAGTACTCGGGAGTTCGGGAGTATTGCCATAACTCGTATAACGGATGCTTTTCGAAGGTTGAGGTACACGATTTCCGGAGTTTTCTTGGTTATGTGTTGACGGATGGATACAGCTGGATGTAGGAATTGTTAGTTTGGGTGAGATATATTGCTTCCCCTGTATCCCCAACACCAGATTGCATAACCAGAAAGTTTCGGGAGTTTATAGGTGGGAATTCAAGTATCTCATAGAATATCTTTCCGACAGATGCATGATATGAGATTGGGGTTCGACGTCTAGTGGTCCGCCTTTCCACGGTCGTTTTTACAGTGGTCTCGTTGTGTCTTAAAGAACCCTTGGCTATGCTGGTTCGGGGACACTTCGTATGTCATGTGCACTGCCTTGTACATGATGGTGATGTACACTCGAGCCCGTGTGGGCCCCACCACGAAAACTTCGGATGAAATCTCTATCATATGTTTGTTCCGGCTTATTCTGCAAGCCAAATCCTTTGTTTTGTTTTATTTGTGGTATTCGAGTTGCTTCGAGTCAAATGTTGAATCCATACCTTTCTTAAATGGTGTTCTCATATTTCTATGGGAGTGCTAATCCTTTTGATCATCGAGATTGTCATGTCAATTCTTTCCAACCGGTGTGCTTCTCTTCAAGTGGATCCAATCATTTCAATATTTGCGAGATCAATTATAAGTTTTCTCAACGGTGTTTGTTTCGTTCATCCCAAGTTGCCTTTGTTTTCCCGCCCTCCCACCCTTTTCTTCAAGGACTCATTTATTTTAATCAAGTATCCATTTATTCATGTGAAGTCTCTTCACTCTTTTCAATCAATGTTCTGATCCGGCGATCCCTCGTGAAGTTGCTCACGAGCTTCAAGTTCGTCATTCTTCATTCTCGTATTCTTCTCCGGTGGATTAATTTCAAGATTTCAGTGTTGATCATATTCCTTTCCTCGTGTCAAATGCTTTCTCATGCCGGTGCACCTCTCAATCACTCACCTCTCTCTATTCTTATCCAGAGAGCTGAAGATATCTCACAAGACTTATGTTTCCATTCTCAATCCGTTCAAGATATTTCAAGGTTGTTATCTCATTCAAGATATTTAATTCAACCGGTGCAATCTCTCTTTAAAATCATTTCCAACGGTGTTTTCTTTTTAGTGGGCCCATAACCCACAGGTCTTTTCCCAGGATCTTACCTGACTCTTCTAATTTTCCCGGAGCCATTCCCAAATTCTTTTCAGAGTTTGACGTAAGAATGAATTTTCATCAGTCATATTCCTTATCCTAGATCGCTTTCAGAATATTTTCATCGTTGGTTCATCATTTCTATTCTTCTTTGTTCCAGAGTATCTCAACAATTGTCATGGTGGTTCTCATCATCATTCTCAACATGTGAAGATCGAAGAAGAGTTTCTCTTAAATCTTGCTCCATTCTCTTCAAGATTCATGGTTCTAGCATTATTGCCATCCTCTCATAATTGTTTTCGAATGTGAGAATTCTTTTCACCCATCCGGAGCATTTCATGAGTTGTTTCCATTTCTTTCCTCCGAAGGCCATCATGTCATAATTCTTCATTCTCAGCGTGTAGCTATCTTTCTCCAAATCTTACCGGTGAATCGTTCAAATATCCTCTAATCAGCTCGTGATCTCTTCGTTCTCTTGTATCAAATTCCCTCAAGTATCTTCATTCATTCTCTAATTCTTACCGGTGATTCACCCCCTTTACTTCGTTCGTTTTCAATTCTTTCGATGGTTCGTTCAAGATTTCACTTTCTTCGTTATCGTATCAATTTATCAATTCATTCATTGTTAACAAATCCCAGCGGTGGTTCCATCAATACCTTCTCAAGTTTGCGCTATATCTCTTTTAATCCTTTCTACGGGAATAAGTAGTATGCCAAATCCATTGCTTGTCATCAATTTAAATTGGTGAAGGATACGCATACCATAATTCTTATTCTTGTTTCATCCAAGTGATTAATTCCTTCTTCCAGAGATTGTTCATGATGAAGTAATTCTCGGTTCTAGTATTCATCTTTTCTTTTCGGAGTTCCAAGTTCTCTCGGTTATATCATCGCAAAGCTCCATCTAAATCATTGCAAGGCTTCACCTTGTGTTTCCAACTTCTCTTTCTTTCTATCATCCTTTTATTACCGGAGTTCTTCATGGAAGTTCTACATGATGGTTCATCAAGGATTTCTTTCATTCTCATTTTGTTCTTCAAGATTCCTCTCGAAGTTATGATCCGCCAATCTATACTCAAAATTAAACATGGTGATAAACACATGTTTTGTTTTCAAAAGTTCAAGCATTCTTCATCTTGCATCCGAAGTGCAATTCGTTCTACCTTATCAATAGAGGTGGTGATATGTCATTCTTGACAATTTGAGTTCGTGTTTCATGATTCACATGTTGTCAAGAATGAGGTATTTTAAACCCATCATTTTCTTCCTTGGATTTATCTTGTGTCAGATTTCACCTAAAGCCTTCCATTGGGGATGTTGCTATTTGTGGTGCTTATCAATGATCCAAGGTTTCTCCATATCCTTCTCGGTGAAAGAGGTTTTTTTCATCTCTTCGGTGATCTCAAGCAATCAATTGTTTTTCGTCAGTGGCCGGTTGTCACCTCATCATTTTGAGATGCTTGCCATAAGCCCACAACAAGCTTGTGCCTTTCGTTGTTGATTTTTCAACAACTCCGTTCAATTCTTCTTTGCAAGGGTGCTTTCCAAGCTCACTTGTGGCAGAAGTTGGCATTTTCTCCTCCATTATGTTATTCCAATGATCTATCTTCTATTCTTTCTCCCGGAGGCATTGTGATGTTGCTCTTTTCACTCATCATCTCGAATTGTGAGGATTGTGTTCTTTTCTTTCTTATCCATTTAACCAGAGTGCTGTGTCATCTCTTCAAGTTCTTTCATCTTATCAAGTTTTGCCTCTCTTTTCAACCTAAGTGCTGTGTGAAATCCTTCTCACTCTTTATGCCATTCTTTCAATAGTTCCGGAGGCAGTGTGTTGTTGATTTCATCAAGTATCCTCTCATCTTGTCAAGTTCATGTTCAATTTATTCCATTTACAGTCGGAGTGCTGTCAAAATTATATCATTCTTATTCATTCTTATCTCGTTTCAACTAGAGTGGTTCCAATTTCTTCTTGTCCATTGTACTCGTTATTCATAGATTTGCAACCTCCAAGGTTCACATGGTGTTCCTTCTTTCTATTCTCTACCACAGTGCTCTCAATTGTGTCAACTCCGTTGTGTTCCTTCTTTCAACTTTTCAACCTCTCAAGGTTCATGGTTTCACTCGTTTGTCGAAGAAGCAACTTAGTTTTACCGCTTATCTTCCTCTTCCTTTTCCCTCCGGTGCCATCCTAGATCTCGGGACGAGATCCTCTCGTAGTGGTGGAGTGTTGTAATGCCCCGGATACAACTTTCCATATTCGTAACTCCAACTCTTGCCTTTTACAGAGATGCGATATGATATTTCCTCCGTGCTTGGGTTTTGTCTGTTGTTTTGCATTTTGTTCTTGTTATGCATCTCATCTCATAGCATCATGCGCATTGCATCGGCATCGTTTTTATAAAACTTGCATCCGTTCGGGTTCCACCGGTTCTCTCCGTTGTCCATTCCGAGCCCCGACACTCTCACACGCGCCCGCGGCACCTCCGAAATATTATTTTATAAGCGGCATAAAAATGTTCTCGGAATGGGATGAAACTTGTCGAGCGGTCTTATTATAGTGTAGAGAGGCCGCCTGCCAAATTTCGTCACATTCGGAGTCCGTTTGACTGCCCAACCGTTAGACTTATAGCGGTACTGTTGTCGGTATTTTCGCCGGATGTTTCGGTCTCCGGAACTGTCGCCGGGCCTCTCTCTCTCTTCTCTTTGGCAACCCAACTCCTGTTCACAGCCCAAAAACCCCTCTACTAGACCCCCCTCCGATCCAGAGCCGTCCGATGGCGATCTAACGTCTCCGAGCGGAGCAAAACCCCCAACCCTAGCCTCCTTTTCCTATAAAAGGAAGCCACCCTTCCATTTTTGGCAGCAGCCAATCCCCCCTCCTCGAGACCCGCGCCGCCGCCTTCCCCCTCCAGATCCGCCGTCGGCCACCTCACAGGCACCACTTGGCGCTCAGCCATTCGCCAGCCGCCGCCAGCGCCGGCGCCCCGACCAACCGGGTGTCGCCACGTCGCCCCCGCGCCCCCTGGCCTCCCAGCGCCGCCGCAGCCCCCCCCTAGCCCATTCGCGGCCCGTCCGAGCCCATCTAGGCCCGGACGAGCCCATCGTGCCGCCGCCACCGTAGGAGCTCCAGCCCCGAGCTCCCGCGCCTCCCTGCACGTCGCCCCGCTCCCGCGCCCGCCAGCGTCAGCCGCCGTCTCCGCCGTCCAGGCCAGCGCCGCATGCCTCCCGTCCTTTTTCTCCTTCCTCTCCTCCTCCCTCATGGCCTCTCTCCCTCGCAGGTTGCCGCCGTTCGCCGTCGCCGGATCTCCGCGCCCCTGCGCCCAAACCCTCTGCCGACCCCGTCTCCGGTCAGATCCGGCTAGGGGATGGCCGGATCCGCGCGCCGCCGACCCGTTCCGGCCTCCCTCGCCCGTCTCCAACCTCGTCCCTACTCCGTGAGCCCCGCCGGAGACGCGCCAAAGCCGCCACCGCCGTCCTGCTTCGTGCGGAGGACGACGATCGGCCTCCCCTCCGTGTGGGCTGCCAGCGGCCTCCATGCCCAGCGCGCCCTCCTGCAGCCTCCCCTCCGTCCGGCCAAGGCCCAGCCGGCCCAAGCCAGATCCGGCCTGCCTCGTTTCCTCTCCAGATCCGGCCCAGTGGCCATGGTGAGCCACCCCCCAGTGCCTGCCCTGTTCGGCACCTGTTCCAGATGCGGCCCGCATATGTTTTTTTTACAGATCTGCGTTTTTTCCATTTATCCGTAGAATTACCAGTTTTGCAGAAAAACCCTTGAACCTGATGCATGTAATAACTAATTAACCGTGCATCGAATTAAAATAATTTATATATGTAAAATGCTCAGAAAATTGTGTAGATTAATAATATGCCATTTTCATCCATGTTTAAAATGTTTAAATTGATGCTAATATGCCATGTTAAAATGCTTTATTTCATAACTAAATAACCGTAGCTCCGAATTTAATAAACTTTATATGTAAATGGGGTGGAAAAATGCCTAGATTAACTTGGTGCACTCATCTTGCATGTTTAACAACATTAAAATATGGTTTAGGGCAGAACAGTACCGAATCTAAAATATGCACATGGGGATTTTCCAGAATTGTTGTTTGTTGTTCCGGCCTCATTTAAACTTGTCTAGATAGGTAGTTTTTCATATGCTTCACCCCTTGCCATGTTTTATAACATTTAATATTGTTGGGTACATAACCGAGATCAAACTAAATAATTGCATGTGGTGTTTCGTCAATATGCAACTCGTTGCATATTGAGCTCCACTTAATTTGTAGTGTTGTTGGTTGCACTTTGCCATGCCATGACTCTTTAAACCGGACATGCATCATACTTGATTGTGCATCATGCCATGTTTATGCTTGTGCATTTACCATGTTGTTTGTTTCTTTCTGGTGTTGCTTCTTAGTTCCGGTAATGTTGTGTTTGTGAGGATTCGTTCGACTACGTCCGTTCGTCTTCTTCATGGACTCGTTCTTCTTCCTTGCGGGATTTCAGGCAAGATGACCGCTACCCTGGATCTCACTACTATCATTGCTATGCTAGTTGCTTCGTTCTATCGCTATGCTGCGTTACCTATCTTTTGCTCATCAAGCCTCCCAAATTGCCATGAACCTCTAACCTTTGACACCTTTCCTATGCAAACCGTTGCTTGGCTATGTTACCGCTTTGGTCAGCCATCTTATAGTGTTGCTAGTTGCAGGTGAAGTTGAAGATTTCTCCATGGTGGACAGGATTTTGGTTGGGATATCACAATATCTATTATATTATTAATGCATCTATATACTTGGTAAAGGGTGGAAGACTTGGCCTTTTGCCTAGTGTTTTGTTCCACTCTTGCCGCCCTAGTTTCTGTCATACCGGTGTTATGTTCCCGGATTTTGCGTTCCTTACGCGGTCAGGTGATTTATGGGACCCCCTTGACAGTTCGCTTTGAATAAAACTCCTCCAGCAAGGCCCAACATTGGTTTTACCATTTGCCTCACCTAGCCCTTTTTCCCTTGGGAGTCGCACATCCCGAGGGTCATCTTTATTTTACCCCCCCGGGGCCAGTGCTTGTCTAAGTGTTGGTCCAAACTGAGTGATGTCCGGCGCCCCCTGGGCAACCAGGGCCTATGCCAACCCGACGTCTGGCTCATCCGGTGTGCCCTGAGAACGAGATATGTGCAGCTCCTATCGGGATTTGTCGGCACAGCGGGAGGCTTTGCTGGTCTTGTTTTACCATTGTCGAAATGTCTTGTAAACCGGGATTCCGAGTCTGATCGGATCTTCCTGGGAGAAGGTCTATTCCTTCGTTGATCGCGAGAGCTTGTCATGGGCTAAGTTGGGACACCCCTGCAGGGTATAATCTTTCGAAAGCCGTGGCTGTGGTTATAGGCAGATGGGAATTTGTTAATGTCCAGTTGTAGATAACTTGACACCAGATCCGAATTAAAATGCATCAACCGCATGTGTAGCCGTGATGGTCTCTTCTCGGCGGAGTCCGGGAAGTGAACACGGTTTCTGGGTTATGTTTGACGTAAGTAGGAGTTCAGGATCACTTCTTGATCATTGCTAGTTGACGACCGTTCCACTTGCTCTCTTATCGCTCTTATTTGTGTATGTTAGCCACCATATATGCTTAGTCGCTGCTGCAGCCTCACCACTTTACCACTTCCTTTCCCTTTAATGATTTGCTAGTCTTGATACCCATGGTAATGGGATTGCTGAGTCCTCGTGGCTCATAGATTACTACAACAACAGTTGTAGGTACAGGTTCATGCGATGATCATGACGCGAGAGCGATGCTTGCTTGCGTTGAGTTCTTCTTTTGCTTCTTCTTTGATCAGGGGATAGGTTCCAGGCCGGCAGCCTGGGCTAGCAGGGTGGATGTCGTTTGAGTTTCTGTTTGTGTCCCATTCGTAGTCGGATGATGAACTAATGTATGGTGATGTTGTATTCGTGTGGCATTGTATGCCTTATGTATGTATCCCCATCTATTATGTAATGTTGATGTAATGATATCCACCTTGCAAAAGCGTTTCAATATGCGGGTCTATCCTTGGTGGGACCTTCGAGTTCCTTTTGGATAGGGTCGCATATTGGGCGTGGCATGCAACTTCCTCCTCCTCCTCCTCCTCCTCTTCCTCCGTATCAGAGTCATCACCCTCGTCATTGTCGTCAGCATCTGAATCCCACTCCTCCGGGCTTTCGCCCCCACTTCCTTCCTCCTCTTCAGTCGGCATCTGCGCTCCATTGGGCATCGAGTATAACTCGGTGGTGGCCTATCAGACAACAAAACAAAACAAAGATCAATCGACCAATTCACAGCAAAGCAGAATGAATACAGGAAGATTACAATTGGAGATAAGTGGTCATACCGTGTCCGGTGTATAGGTACAGTCGAGTGGTGGGATCCTCCTAGCCCCTCGAGGGTTGTCCTTATTCCCTGTGATGGCTGCCACCCACCTCTCCAGTGTGGCGTCGTTGACCGCTTCTGGATGGACCCGAGTGGTGTCTTCGGTACCACAGTACAGCCACATCGGGTGGCCTCGGTACTGAAGCGGTTGGATGCACCGTCTAAGGAAGACCTCCAGAAGATCCATACCCGTCACTCCGTCCCTAACAAGTTGGACTACGCACTCCATCAACATTTTCACCTAAGCTTTCTCCTCAGGAAGCACCTTCAGAGAAGAGGGTTTGTCCACTTGGTCCATGGAGAACGGAGGGAGACCAGTCGACTGCCCCGGCGTCGACTCGTCTTGGTAGTAGAACCAAGTCGACTTCCACCCTCTGACCGACTCAGGAAGGGTCATGGCCAGGAAAGTACTCTTATTCCTCATCTGAATCCCAAGACCACCGCACATCTGGATAACCTTACTCCTCTCATCGTCTGGACTCGCCTTTTTCACTGTCTGTGAGCGACAGGTGAATATGTGCTTAAAGAGACCCCAGTGTGGTCGACAACCCAGGAAGTTCTCGCACATGGACACAAAGGCAGCAAGATAGCCGATGGAATTGGGGGTGAAATGGTGGAGTTGCGCCCCAAAGAAATTCAGAAACCCTCGGAAGAAAACACTCGGCGGCAGAGAAAAGCCACGGTCTATATGAGTGGCTAGGAGAACGCACTCACCCTCCTGCGGCTGCAGTTGACACTCGGTCCCCGGAAGCCTTGCTGACCCGTGGGGGATCAGTCCCTCATTGGCCAGGTCATTGAGATCTGTCTCGGTGATGGTCGAGCGGATCCAATCCCCTTGGACCCAACCTTTTGGCAGGCGGGACCTTGACGAAGATCCGCCCCGACTGGACGGTCTCCCCTTTGCTTTCCCCGTCGCCGTCGCCTTCTTCGCGCGCTCTAAGGCCGCCGTCTTCTCCTTCACCATTGTCGCCGGCGAAGCACGCGAGGAGTGGATAGGCGGAGGCAAGAGCAGGCGCAGTGGGCGGAGGCAAAGAGGGCGGAGAGAAGAATGGGAAGGCACTATTCAAAAAACCCTCGCCCGATGCTTTATATAAGGGCGCTTCCGAGTGGCTAACGAGTGGGTCCGGGCGGTCCTATCACATCCCGAAACAGTCGCGCACGCACGATACATGGCGAAAAAGGCGACACGGAAATCAAGGCGTCCACGCCTTATCCCATCCGAGTACCGCGATCCGCCCCGCTTCACGCGCTTCCCAAAATTCGGATCCCGCAAAATCCGCTAACAGCAGATCAATCTGTCAGACGATATCTTTCCTGTGATCCGTCGCTCGGAAGTTCACTAAAGTTCAAAAGTTCACTCAATAGAAGACAAGAATGGATCAAGGCGACTGAAGTAAAAGTTAACGCCAACGCCGAAAGAAAAATCGCCGATCCAGGATACGACATAATCAAAGCACGGGAAATAGGTCGGAGAAAATCATCAACTCCTTCCTCACTTAAACCTCGATCCATTCGGGGGCTAATGATGATGTTATGTACCTAGGGTAGGGTCATGGACCTATCTAGGATACCATACCAAAGGACATCCTTAGACGAAGCTACCTTTCAGTCGACCAAGAGGGACTTCACTCCACGAACTCAAGGACACTCGACGACGAAGATAGCCACTCGACCATGAAGCTAACCACTCGACGTCCAGGAGACCTAAAGTCACTCAGCATGCAACGATATATCATTAAGTAGCTTTAATAGTCTTCATGGCACTTTATGAGGGCGTTACCTATAACCCCCTATCTTAATATACCTTAAACCCTGCATCACTGAGGGCCGGAGGGGTCTGGCGAACTCTATATAAGCCACCCCTCTCCTCAATGTAAAGGGTTCGCACCCCTGTAACTCATATACACATAAACCAGTCGACCGCCTCCAGGCTCCGAGACGTAGGGCTATTACTTCCTCAGAGAAGGGCCTGAACTCGTTAAACACTCGTGTGTACAACTACTCCATAGCTAGGATCTTGCCTCTCCGTTCCTACCCCCCATTCTACTGTCAGACTTAGAACCACGACAGTGCGTGAGTCCCACTCTTGGCCTCCCTGCTCTCCCCTTCAGCTTTCTCTGGTGGCACCCGACTAAGTGTCCATTTGGGAATCTTGGCCATTGTCGGGCCGGGCGAACCTTCGGGAAGAGGGGCCGGACACCTGATCCTCTCAGCCTTTCTAAGACAATCCTGGTTGTAGACAGTGTTTAGAACAATGCTATGACAAATATAAGCGAGGTGTTCGATTATGGGGTTACTTACTTGGGTATCGAGGCGATTGCAGCTCAGGCCCGCATCCTCGGTGGTGTCCGGACACTTTATTCGTGGTCCGAAAAACAACTTGTACATCCTTTCGGGTGTCATACAAAAGAAGTGTTGAATGGTCCGTGGACCTTCTGGATTGAATTCCCACATCCGAAGAGGCTGGCGTTTGCACGACAGGATCCGCCTGACTAGCATTACTTGGATTATTTTGACGAGACTAACGTTCCTCTCGAGGAGCTCTCAAATGCGGCTTTGAAGCATTGGTACATCGTTCACAGGCCCCCAGTTTAGTCCCACATTGTCCCACGATGCCAGTTGAGGTGGAGGGCCCGAGCGGAAGGCAGGCGCGGCCGCCCACTTTGAGCCTCGGGGAGCTGTGACATAGAACCACCTCCGTTGCCATAAATCAGATACCTCCGGGAAGGAGCCTTCGGGCCACCGGGCATCAGTGTTCCAGCTTATTATGGCACCTCCGCACTCTGCGTGTCGCTCCTCAATTATCTTCGGCTTCACATCGGAAGTCTTGAGCCATAAGCCGAAGTGGGGGGCAATGTGAAGGAAGGGTTCACACACAACAATAAATGACGAGATGTGGAGGATGGAATCCGGAGCTAGATCGTGGAAATCTAGCCCGTAGTAGTGCATGAGCCCCCTCACAAAGGGATCAAGAGTGAGACCTAAGCCCTGGAGGAAGTGGGAGACAAATACGACGCTCTCGTTGGTCTTGGGAGTGGGGATAACCTGTTCAGGCGCAGGAAGCCCGTGCTTGACATCGACAGTCAAATACCCAGCCTCCCTGAGCTTCACAATATCCTCCTCTGTGACGGAGGAGGCCATCCATCGGCCTTGATGGTCAGATCCAGACATGATCGAAGATCCGGGGTGCTTAAGCTCAGGCTTTGTGTGTTGGAACTCAGGGCGCGAGATGTGCGAGCGTGGAGATAGAGGGATAGGCCTCGGCCCCTTTATAAAGGGGGAAGAATATCAAGCGTCCCCGAACGTGGTCGTTCGGGACTTGCCTAAAAACACGGGGTCATGCCAACAGGCACGGTTGGATTACCCATACTCGTATTGATGAGAATCCCACAATAAGGGGAACACGATCTCTGCTCTGACAGGACGTGCCAAGGAAACCGCCTCGTGGTGTGTGCGGTAGCAAGTTGTAAGAATGGTTCGAATAAAAACCGGACCGTGGCGTGATGTCACTCTTCGAAGAATTGTCAGCAGATTGGATTCGTGGGTTATTATTATTCTCTCTACGGTGGTATATGGAATGTTATCTTGCAGAGCCGGACATGGTCCTTGTGTTCGGAATTTATCTTGGAGTATTCGGAGATGGAACCCGCCTCGCAATGCCTAAGACAATCTATGCGCCGGACTCATCATCATTGAAGCCTGGTTCAGGGGCTACTGAGGGAGTCCTGGATAAGGGGGTATCTGGACAGCCCGACTATATACTTTGGCCGGACTATTGGACTATGAAGATACAAGATAGAAGACTTCGTTCTGTGTCCAGATGGGACTCTCCTTGGCGTGGAAGGCAAGCTTGGGGATCCGGATGTAGATCTCCTCCTCAGTAAACCGACTCTGTGTAACCCTAGCCCCCTCCGGTGTCTATATAAACCGGAGGGTTTAGTCCGTAGAACGGACGATCATCATCAACAATCATACCATAGGCTAGCTTCTAGGGTTTAGCCTCTTTGATCTCGTGGTAGATCAACTCTTATAATACTCATATCATCAAGATCAATCAAGCAGGAAGTAGGGTATTACCTCCATCGAGAGGGCCCGAACCTGGGTAAACATCGTGTCCCCAGTCTCCTATTACCAATAGCCTTAGACGCACAGTTAGGGACCCCCTACCCGAGATCCGCCGGTTTTGACACCGACAGGGGGAACGGATTTTCTCCTCCTCCTCCTTGTTATCCTCGGCGTAGGAGTGCGTCTTGGCATTTTCGGACGTCACGTCCGAAGCACCCTTGCGTCGGAGACCATCTCTGGTCCCCTTGGCCGCCTTCTTGTCTTTCTTCTCCGGCACCTCATAAGGTGCCGGAAACAACATCTTCATCAGAAGAGGCGTTTCTGTATCTTTGGGTAGCGGAGCTGGACAGTTAATCTGCTCCGCTATTGTTACCCAGGCCTGAAAGATTGGCATGGAGGCTTAGGTTCCTCCCGCAGATATATCGGTAAAAGGTATACATTGGAAACATAAAAGAACTTACCAGATTGGGCCGGCGGTTTGCGCTAAGCCCGCGATCTTTGGTCGTGGGCGGTGGTACCTCGCTGGCGTTAAAGAGCACCTTCCAGATGTCTTCGTGTGTCGTATCGAATAGCTTCAGCAGCGTCTGGTGCTTGGCTGGGTCGAACTCCAACAAATTACAAGTCCGGCTCTGGCACGGAAGAATCCGGCGGAAGAGCATAACCTGGACCACGTTGACAAGCTTGATTTTCTTGCTTATCATGTTCTGGACACATGTCTAGAGCCCAGTCAGTTCTTATACTGAGCCCCAGGAAAAATCCTTCTCTTTCAAGGAGGTGAGCCGCATGGGGACTCCAGATCAGAATTCGGGGGTCGCCGCCCAGTTGGTGATGCGTGGCTCGGTGATGTAGAACCTTCCCGATTGCCACCCCTTTTCAGTCTCCACAAAGGAGCCTTCGGTCTAGGTGACATTGGGCATCTTGCCCACCATGGCGCCTCCACACTCCGCTTGTTGGCCGCTCACCACATTTGGCTTCACATTGAAGGTCTTCAGCCATAGGCCGAAGTGAGGTGGGAGGCGGAGGAAGGCCTCGCACACGACAATAAATGCTGAGATGTTAAGGATGGAGTTAGGGGACAAGTCATGGAAGTCCAGACAGTAGTAGAACATCAGTCCACGGACGAACAGGTGGAGGGGGAATCCCAGCCCGCGGACGAAGTGGGAGAGAAACACCACCCTTTCTTGGGGCTCCGGGGTAGGGATGATCTGCCCCTTGGCCGGAAGCCGATGACCGATGTCTTTGGACAAGTACCCGGCCTCCCGGAGCTTCTTGATGTCCTTCTTCTTGACGGAGGAGGTCATCCACTTGCCTCCAGCTCCCGATCCGGACATGATTGGAGTGCGTTTTCGAGCGGAGAAGGTGAGAGCTTGGGCGTTGGAGCTCAAGAATGAATGGGCAGAGGAAGGAGAAGGCATGGGTGAATGAGGAGGGATCCTTATCCCCTTATAAAGACAGTCAAGGTCATGCGCCTCCCCCATCGCCTTAAAATTCGCCTATTTGCCAAGCACCATGCAGATGGCACGGTTGAGTTACCCATGCTCGCATTGATGAGAATCCCGTGATAAGGGGACACGATCTCTGCTTTGACAAGATGTTACAATGAAACCGCGCCTCGAAATACGGAGGGGCAGGATAAAAATGGTTCGAATAAAGACCGGGCCGTGGCGTGATGTCACGCTATGAGTTGTCAGCAGATTGGACTCATGGGATATTATACTCTCTACAGTGGTATGTGGAGTTAGTTTTGCAGAGCCGGACATGATTCTTATGTTCAAGATCTACTTTGGAGTATTCAGAGAAGGAGCCCGCCTTGCAATGCCGAAGACAATCTGCACGCCGGACTCATCATCATTGAAGCCTGGTTCAGGGGCTACTCAGGGAATCCCGGATTAAGGGGTCCTCGGACAACCAGACTATATGCATATGCCGGACTGTTGGGCTATGAAGATACAAGATAGAAGACACCGTCCCGTGTCCGGATGGGACTCTCCTTTGCATGGAAGGCAAGCTTGACGGTTAGGATATGAAGATTCCTTCTCTGTAACCAACTCTGTCTAACCCTAGCCCCCTCCGGTGTCTATATAAACCAGAGGGTTTAGTCCGTAGGACAAGGACAATCATAATCATAGGCTAGCTTCTAGGATTTAGCCTCTACGATCTCGTGGTAGACCAACTCTTGTAATACTCATATCATCAACATCAATCAAGCAGGAAGTACGGTATTACCTCCATCGAGAGGGTCCAAACCTGGATAAACATTGTGTCCCCCGCCCCCTGTTACCATTAGCCTTAGACGCATAGTTTGGGACCCCTTACCCGAGATCCGCCGGTTTTGACACCGACAGTTTGCTCCACCTCTAACTCCTTGGCCGCTTTGTCAGCGGCCGCCTTGCTCACCTCCGCCTCCTTCTTGGCTTGGGCGAGGGCGCTCTTGAGGGACTCGACCTTAGCTGCCCCAACTGTGAGTATAGTCATAACATTTAGTTAGTTTAAAAGATTAACACACATATCACTCTCGGGTATGTAGTAGTGTCGCATACCTTGGGTTTCTTTAAACCGCTTGTTGATGCAGTCAAGTTCCTCATCGGATAGCCGAAGCTTCTGATTGAGCTCGACAACCTCTATGGCCTGGGCAGTAGCCGCCAACATAGAAGCATGTCCAACAAGATAGTATGATACGTTATCACTTTGTTCTTGATCCTCCATCTGGATTGTTCTAATCCGGACAGAGTCTCAGGGGCTACTGTCTATACATGGGTTCAACCTTATATATATGTATACAAAAAAACTTGTATAGAGCCTTACGTCGCATACCTCAAAGCCCGTCAGTAGGCTGTTGAAGGCTTCGGTCGGTTCGCGCTCTTCGCGAACCGAACCTTTTCCATAACCGCACCCATCAGGGCGTGGTGTTCCTCCATGATAGATGCACATTGCAGTTCCTCCTGCAGAGTGTTAGCGGCCTCCGGATTGACATAGGCCGCCGATGGAGCTGTTGCTCCTCCCCCCTATGTCGAAGGGGGGTGTTGGTCTGAACCTGGAGCAGTATTGGTCTCCGGGAAGGTGTTCGGCGAGGGCCCGAACTGCTGAGGCCCCCCACCCTCGGTGTTCATGGGGGTCACTGTGCCCCGCTCTACAACGTCCGAGGTGTTATCCTTGAGCGCCTTCTGGATGGCCTCGTCCGCTCCTCCTCGACCTGGAGATGCCCTTTGAGACAACACCTCGGCGTCCTCCATGGCAGGGGGAGAAGGCATGCGATTGCCCGTCACTCTCCACTCTTCAGGTGCTAGAGAGTTCCCCTCCGAAGAGGAGGGTATTGGGATCTCGCGAGGAGGGCTGAAAAGCAAAGAAAAGACTCGATTCATATAACAGAGGCAGATTAAGCGATGCCTAAACACGTAAGTTTATGATACTTATGTTTCGGCCGGGGGCTTCTCCCTTTGGATCCTCCTGGGGCTGTGTTCAGACTCTAAGTCTGAACTATCCGAGAGGATTACCCTCCCCTTCTTTGGCATCTCTTCCTCCAGGTTTTCGGAGGCTGCCTTCTTCTCCCTCCTCGTCTTCAGTGGGGAGTCACTCTCCACTTCTTCCCCCCTCTTCCTCCTCCTCGTCCTCGCAATGCCAAAAATTGATGTGTATTATTCAAGGAACCCGCCTCGCAATGCCGAAGATAATCCGCGCGATGAACACATATTCATTGAAGACTGGTTCAGGGGCTACTGTGGGAGTCCTGGACTAGGGGGTCCTCATGCGTCCGGTCTATTGGACATGGGCCAGACTGATGGGACGTCAAGATACAAGACAAAATATCACCTCTCGTGTCCGGTAGGGACTCAAGATACGTGGATGGCAAGTTTAGGTGTCCGGATATGTTATTTCCTTTCTGTTAGACCGACTTTGTACAACCCTAAGCCCCTCTGGTGTCTAAATAAACCGGAGGGTTAGATCGGAGGCAGGATCACAACATTACTAAGCTAACCAAACTAGGGTTAGCCAATACGATCTCGTGGTAGATCAACTCTTGTAACCCCTATACCCTTCAAATATAATCAAGAAGGAGTAGGGTTTTACCTCCATTAAGAGGGCCCGAACCCGGGTAAACACTCTATTCTTTGTCCATCGTTACCATCGGTCCTCAGACATATAGCTTGGGCCCCCCTACCCGAGATTTGTCGGTTTTGACACCGACAGTGTTCGGCATTCCGAATCAGTGGTGGTCACAGTGACAGAGGAGGCGAGCGAATGGAACATCTCATCATTGATGCCGCGTCGCCCGCACCTCTCTACGACTTAGCCACAGTGATGCAGTAACATTCGTCCCTGTATGAACTCTCTTATACAAGGAACTATCTTGGCCATTTTCCTTTGTACATCCGCTCCAGACTTGTGCTACTTACGTTCTCCCAACGGTGAAAAATGTGCTACTTATACAAGGGACTGAAGACCTTAATACAACCTTGATGGCATTGGATTCATAGGATAGCTTTATCACTAGCAAAGTAGCAATTCTAGATGAAAAATGGCTAAATTTTATTGAGTTCCTAACTTTATTTTGTTTTGTTAGAACAATGCATTGAGGTATAAAAAGAAATATTATTTCAGATTAGCGTAGTTGGTTCAATATATTTTGTGGAAAAAGTTAGAACAATGCATTGAGGAAGAAAAAGAAATATTATATCCAGAAAAAAACATCTATTACTTGATTCAACTAAACAGTTGGTATGCCCCTACCCAAGCCTAATCTCCCAAGCTTTTCATGTACTGAACATGATTCCACAAAGTATGACCACACTAAGATCATGTAAATTGGGAAAATTTAAAAGCATCATTTCTTGACTCCTTATTTTAAATAAAAAACATTTGAAGCCCGTGCTACCTTAACAGAATAATATTCTGTTACCATCGCGACCCGCCTACGTCCCCTGCCCGACCCACCCCAACCTAAACCGCCTCTTACCACCGGAGGCAGTCATCGCGGGCGAGCGAGCGACGCGTCAGCCAGAGCGAGGGAGCCCGCGGCGCCGTGACTGTCCACCAACGGATCCACCCGTGCCCCGCCCCTGCCTCCCGCAACTGGCCCCAACCCACTCCTCGCCTCCATCCCTCGGACCGGTCGCCAACTTCCTCCCTCGCGCCGGCCGTCAAGCCCCTCCCGCGCGCCACCGCCATCCTCCGCGCCGGTCTCCGCCTCCCTCCCGCGCGCCTGCCGCCGCCTCCTTCGCGTGCGCCACCACCGTGCCCCATGCTGGTCGTCGCCTCCATCTCGCGCGTCGGCCGCCGCCTTCCTCCCGCGCGTCGTCCACCGCCTTTCTCCCCGCGCCACCCGTTTCCCTTCCCCCGCAACACCCGTCTCCCTCCGACGATGCCGGCCAGCCCGCCCCTGCGGATCCATGGCGAGCACCCTCCCCGAGCTACTCCAGGCGCAGATCCTGCCACGAGTGCTCCCCGCGCACGGATTTGGCCGGGCTTTGGCGAGCATAGCCTGCTACAACCTGGACTCTGGCGCTGCTCCTCTCCCTGCACCCCGATGCACGGTGTTACCCCAGGCATGGGAGCCATCCCAGGGCCGAAAGAGGCTCGAGCTTCCTGCATTTCTAGTAGATAAGCTTGTCCGGCACATCCAGCCAGGTAAGCACATCCAGTCGCTGCACACTTCAAGGACAGCAAAGTTGTGGCACCGAGTCGAACTTGCCGCTGCACCATCTTCACCAAGTCGAACTTGCTAGAACTTGCTGTTGCTCAACTTGATCTCTCGGGTAGCTCATCCAGCAAGACTGCTGAAATGGAATGACTTCTTTGCAAAAAAATCAGAACTAGTAGTTTGTCTCAGTCATTTCTTCTGTATAGTACTGCACCTTGTGCTCCCTTCATCCCTTGCATGTTTAGATGAGATTTTTCCGTGCAATCAGACTTGGGCTATGGCCCAAAAAATTTGGTGATCTTAGTTCTGAATTGATGGGCATGCAACTCCTCGATTTTTAATTGCTAAACGGTACCTGAACAATTGATAAGGGAGACGCTGTGCATTACTATTGAAACACAAGGTTTTTGCGTTTTCTCAAGAAAATAGTAGTAGTCTAAACCATGGACAATGTTGATTCTGCATATAGGTAATGGAGATACTGAATCTGAACCATAAATTTATAAAAATAGGTTAGCTTCATAGCAGCATGCTTGCTTATCTATTGGCATTCACATGTACCATCAGACCAATCGATCAGCAGCATAAAGATCATGATCATATGTCCAAGTCGAGCTCTGGCTGCAGTCCAAGTCAAAATGCGACCAACATCTTCACCAAGCGCTGCGCCCGTTGATCATCCACACAGTAAGAACGCCATCTCGTTTTTCTTTGAACATTTGCTTTTGTGATGCGTGCTTGCTGATGGATTCCCTACAACGGCCAAATCACGGCGCTGCTCGTGATCTCTGCCTCCGTCAGCTCCACTTCACCAAAGCTATCAGTCCAAATGAGGAGGTGTAGCCGGTCCACCTGATCTCCGACGTCGTATTCTACCTCCAAAAAATTTCTTCTTCAGTTCAATTCTTCATTACAGGTTCACTGCTATCACCCGTTTTTGTGAATCTCTATTAAAAATTAGCTCACGTTTTAGTGAATGAGAAGCAGTTTGTACTTATAGCTTGATGCGTGTTCATGAGTAGTTTAAAAAGTGTGCTTGTTTCCTGCTTTGCTATAACACTTGTTAGATTGCTATCCAAAAAGGTCATGTATTCATGGATTTGCTGCTGGTGTAGCAGCCCAGCATGTATTTTATCATCAGTTCGTAAAAGGAAAGCTGAATCAGTGCAGTGTGCGTGTTAAAAAAATCTGTTTTATATTGTACGGTAGTTCATTGTATAGAAAATTTGCAATAGCTCCTGCTTTTCAGTTCATCTACTTCCCCTTCGCAAGTCTAATTAGTAGAAATTCAAATATGAAAAATAGCATCCATTTTGTTATGTTCATCATATTCAACCAATTTTGTATGTACAGACTTGTATATGTTGATTAGTAGGGTAGATCTCTGTTGCACAGTCGAGATGTGTTCAGTCCAACCCCGTGGCATTAGGGACGTTGAGTTCGTCGCGAGCAGTAGTACATGGTTGTTGTCTTACTCCAGCAGCCAGCCCAGCCTTCCCTCCTGGTCATCAGTCCAACTTCTTGCTCCGACGTCGGTCACTCAAAGCGTGCAGGACACCCGTGTTTCACCTCCTGATCCAGCTCAACTTTCTCCATTCTTCAGCATTTTTGGTATGAATTTGATGAATCTTCTTGATACTCTGTTCTTGCTCATTTAGAGCTAGTTTTGTTCCTGCATATATGTATCACTTAGTTTTTAGATGGCTTAATTTAGAGAGCTTCCAACTCTGAAACTTGCCATGCATATTTGGGGATGGAATGTAAAATGGATGATCCTGTGATGGATTGATGTGGAGGTTCTTTGTGTACTTAATTTTGACAGAATTGTTGTAGTACTCTGTAGTGGTATTAAATTGGGAACCTATGGTGCTTCAGTTAGAAGATCATTGATGCTAGCTTCTTCGAGTTTGTCTGCTATTTCAACTTTTGTTTTAACCTACATCTTTTTTTTTGTTTACAGATTGTCGCATGATACTTGTATTGGGTGCTAGAGTTCATGTATTACTGCCAGGTAAGTTCAAAAAATAAACTGTAGCTAGTTCAAATATAAACTCCCAAGAGGATTCGCTATTGGCACTACAATTTATTTCCCTTAATCTTTTCCTAAACTTTGTAAATATTTCTAGCTTTTCCTTAAAAAAGTTCATGCAAAATAACTGAGATGTGTTACAGCTGGCTTTGAAATATAGTATGATCTGAAAAATGGGAAGGTGCATGAAAAATATAAGTTCACCTTAAAAAAAGCTCAGTGGTTCAAAATGTGAAAGAAAAATGAAAAAAGTTCATTGGCTTTTGTGTTGTGTGACTTTAGTGTTCAAAGTACATAAGAACATAGGTCCGCTCTGCAAAAACAACAGTACACGCATAAGAATATAAATCCTCCCAAAAAGTTCATTTACGAGCATCTTCTGCTCATCCATGAGCGGGGCTCCTCCTTGCGGCTATTGCTCATCCATGAGCGGGGTTCCCGAGGATCCCATTGGCGGTGGTTCGTCAATGGTGGCTCTCGACATTGTTTCCTTAACGGTTGCTACAATTCTAAATTTATTATTGAGTCGTACTAGTACTGATGAAATGGGAAGCAACGTTGAATGGGAAGCAAGTGTCACATGGAACCTCAATTGAAATGAGATGTAAGGTTCCACCTCCAGCCTACCCAAAACAACCATGTCATCAGTTCAAAAGTCCTGGGGTGTACCTATAGAATTGTGAAGATGTGACTACAGAATTGTTTTCTTGTGCTACTAATCTACTATATCATTAGTTCAAAGTGTACTGAAGATACAACCCTATGTGTGTTGTGGTGCGTGCTTAATTGGTTACTAATGTGTGTAGGGTATGACCGGCGACAACGAGTAGGTGGCAAGTGTACCACATCGAGCAACAAGACAGAGGTATGAAGCAGATGTGCGTGGTGTGCTGTCATTTCATAAGTTCAAGTGTTTATCCCCTATAAACTTCAGAGAAAAAATATATTATGTTGCTTATTGCTCAGTTCATGTGTAAGCACCGGAGGAGTTCAAAAAACCAGGACTCATGTGATTTCATAAAAATATGGTGTTTCTTCCGTACCATCGGAATGAGAGAAAAACATTGATTCAATTTTTCCATACCATCGCTTTTATTGCTAAATGATTTAGACACTTGTTTTCTTGATGCCATCATGTATTTGCTTAAGTACTTCAGCTCAACAAAAAGCTCCAGAAAAGTTCAGAGTTTGTTTTCAGAAAAGCTCCATGGTGTTTCTTCGGCTACAGCATCCATGCATCCAAGTCGAGCTCTGACCGCAGTCCAAGTGGAACTGCGACCACCATCTTCACTCAGTGCTTCACCCATTGATCACCCACACAGTGAGGACACCATCTCATTTTTCTTTGAACATTTTCTTAGCTGCAAGTAATAGTTCAGAGTTTGCTTTTTCACCATGTCTGCACTTCATTATAGTTAACCATTGGTCCATTTCTCAGCTGCAAGTAAAGAATGATCTTGCACTTCATTATAATGCCCTCCTCCTCTGTTTCTCTTCCTCTCTAAATCTCCTTTCTGTCACTAATTTATTTTCTCTCTGAATGCAGCACGAGGGAGGCTGGAGCGACTGCAGACTGGTGACGAGAACCACTTCAGTTCTGTTGTTCGTGTATTGGAAGTACGTATCCTCTATCCAAGCAGGAGGTAGAGGTAATTTCTCCCCTGATGCAACCTATTTCGAAAGTAGCCTGAGACCCATCATGTCCTATATACAGATTCATAGTGTAACACATCAATGGAAGTTTGTTCTGAAAATTGAAATTGTTCTGGATGTACTAATAGATGAGTTGTTAAGTATTGGAGTGTTTCCTTCTTGTTTTGGACAAATGGAAATCTACAAGACAAATGTACTGTTAGATTCAGAGCGAACCAGTACACCAAACAGAAAAAAGCAAAAGAAAAAAACTCACTCCAGGCCACTCCACCAAATCCGAAGTGGGTCAATCCCCGACGCAATGCCCGCCACCACCCACGCCCGTCTTCGTGCTCCTCCTTGCTGTTCAAATTCTTGTTTTGGTTATGTCCAAAGAAAATCGTAATTTTGATAAATGATGAATTGTGTTTTCTCGTAGAAAAATGATGCTCTGTAGGTGGTATAGCAGTTCGCCATGTATATTTACCATCAGTCCGTAAAAGGACAAGTATGTACGGATGCTAGAAATGATGCTCTGTAGAATTTCTTCTAATCTAGTTCGAATTGAGCTTAATGGTGAAGAATTTCAACAAATTCTACAAGAGTAGAAGCAAAGAAAGAAGCTCTAAGTCAAGGTCCTACAATGACAAAAGATCTTCCAGTCGAGAGTGCAACTGCTACAATTGTGGGAGACCCGGACACTATTCCAATGAGTGTACGACACCCTACAAAAGAAGAGAAGATTCTTCTAAAAGAAGAAGTAGAAGAGAAGAATCACCACCAAGAGAGAGAAGGAGTAGAGATGATCGTTATGAATGAAGACCCTCACGGAGAAGCAAAGATTCGGAAAGGAAGGACAAGTCATCAAAGAGCTACACAAAACGAAGACATCAAGCTCATGTTGGTGAATGGGTATCCGGTTCCGACTCTGAACATCACTCCGAGAGAAGCTATCACTCCGACTCCGAACATGCTGAAGATTAAGGTATTGCCGGTCTAGCACTTGTGTCAACCAACTCCTACGACATATTTGACTCACCACATGAAGGAATTGGAAGATGCTTCATGGCCAAAGGTCCAAAGGTAACACATCCCGAGTATGTTGATTTCAATAGTGATGAAGATGACTTGTTGGGTGATGATGATTTACTTATTGACAACTCTAGTGATGAATACTATGATGAAACGTCAATTAATCATGCTAAACAGGATAAAACGAATGACAATGATAAGGAGAAGATTGAGCTTCTAACTAAAGAACCAAACACTCTTAAGTTAGCTCATGAAACTATCTTCGAAAATCATCGAGAACTTTTAAGGGCTCATGAGAAGTTATGCTTTGAAAAGCTCAATCTTGAGCAAGAACATGAGTTCTTAAAGGCAATCAATGATGATCTTCGCAAAAAAAGTTCTTCTCATATTGCCAAGCGTTTACTCTTATCAACTTACATGCCTCAAGTCAAGTCTAGTAACAAGGACAAGAAAGATTCTTCCTCTAGTAGTAACAATAATAATGCTAAATCAAATATTGTTGCTTCTAGTAGTTCTCTTGATTCCACTAATGATTCTCTTAGCCAAGTTACACTTGAGGAAGAAAACAGCTTATTGAAGGGAATTATAGAGAAAGGTGTATACAAGAGCCTTGCCGGGCGTAAGCAATTCGAGGAAATTGTACGCAAGAAAGGAAGGCACCGGAAGAATCAAGGTGTTGGTTTTGAACGAAAGTTCAATGCCAATGGAGTTGAGTGGGAAGAAGATCAATACCCCAAGACTAAGTTTGTTCCTCAACAAGAGAAGTATGATCCTACTTCTTTCAAGGGAACACAAGCTCAAGATGATCTTCCACCACAAGACCGAAAGGGCAAAGACAAGCTTCAAGAGGAGATTGATGCATTTGAAGAAGCACCTAAGGCCTTGGTCAAGTGGGTTCCCAAGACTACGTCAAGTTCTACTTCATCAAGTACAACTACAACTCCAAGGATTCCCATCAAGATGATGTGGATCCCGAAGAAGAAGAACTAGAGAGTTCTTGAGGGTGACTCCGCCAACATTCTTCACTCATATCTTTATGGCAAGAACAAGTGCAATCAACTTCCACATCTTGCACTAGTTCAAGGAGTCACAAACCCTCATGTTGGTAAGGCAAGGGACAAGGTAACCAAATGATTTCATGGAAATCATCTTGTGTGTGCATCACTCTATGTCTATGGATATTCTTGTTTTGTTCCTTGTGGGACTAACCCGTGTAGGTATTGAAAGTGCAACTCACTCCAAAGGATTGCTCCAAAAGATCTACATCAACATTGAGCATCCAGATCTTCAACACCTACATGAAGTCATCATCGACAAGACCCAAGGTTAGTTCATCCCTCTAAGGGGGGATCTCACATCTAGGGGGAGCTTAACTCTAAGAATTGAGTCAAAGCAACTCTAATGATGTGCACACATCAATGCATTATGTAAAAGTGGTAACCCCACTTGAGCTTAAACGATGAGTATGACCTATGATCAAATGTTCTTATTTGACTCCTAAGTCAATATACTCATATATAGATGACCTAGTCATCGCCAATTGTTTGATAGATGCTAGAATTTGTTGTGCATGCTTTGTCACATATTTCATTTGTCACTTTATTGTGTGAGCATGCTGGTTGCATATTTTACTCATTCGAGGACATCCACTTGTTGTTTTGATTAATTGGTTTCCTTTTCTTTGGCCAAGTGGATGGACAAGAATGCCTAAGAACCTTCTCTAGCTATCTATGCTTTTCTCGTCTCAAACTCTATCCATGCTACATCACAAAATATGATCAAGTCAGATTCGAACCACTCTGTGTGAGGAGCACTTGGAGTCCCCGATTCGTCATAGACTTAAACTTCCAAAACTTCTTTGTGATTCTCGGTCTGATCGATTCCTCCATTTCGGTCCCACCGAGATCACTAAGTCGATCTAGGTTTTCAATCTCGGTGCAACCGATATGAAATTTTCGGTCACACCGAGTTGCTGTAACTGTTAACAGTTATGCATCTCGGTGCCACCGAGTTTTTCAACTCGGTCACACCGACAGTGTCAGGCTATATATAGTCACGGGCAAAAATTTGGAAATTCCTCCAAACCCCTTTGCCCGCGCGTAGATCGCTCTGCCTACTAGGTCTACGGATTGTCGACTTCGTCGCCAGCCGCCTCCTGTCGCTGGTCTCCGCCGCCGTCAACGGATTTCTTCTCCGCCGTTGCCGCCATAGCGAGTTCACCACCGAACTAGGGTATGAACTCAACCACAGTGCTTTCCTCATCTGATTCTCAGCACACTGTGTTCGTAATGCATCTTGCCACGATTGAAACACTCCTATCCAGTCAATGTGATCCTTAGAATAGATGTGATTCGAAAATTTAGGGTTAGGTTTCCGTCGAAACCATCTCGGACCCATCGAGTTGAAAAACTCGGTCCCACCGATTTGGCTAACGCCATTGCACTAGTAAGTCTCGGTCTGACCGAGAATTACAAATCGGTGTGACCGATTTTAGAACTTTGTGAAATCCTAGCAGTCTCGGTGCCACCGAACTATGACTTGGTCTGACCGAGTTCACTAGTTTAGGTTCCAAAACTGCTTTGGTATCACCGAGTTTGAAAATCGGTAGATCTGAAATGCTTTCTGTGGAAACTAAAACTAAGTTTTTTGAATCATTCTTTTGCAAAAATCTCTGCATTTTGTGATGCTCATCCACTCTATCTCATCTATAACTATTCACAGGGTCAGCAGTCAGTGATTTGCAGCATGTCAGACCATAGTGACAGTCAGAATAGGGAAGAAGAGCAGATTCACATGAGTGAGGGCACTAGTCCCTCATGTACTTCAGATGAAGGGAGTAGAAGCACTCCAAGCAATTTGCCCAAAGCAGCCACAAGAGCTAGAAGGAAGAGAACCTCAGACTCAGAGGATGAGGACTATGTGGCAGCAGAAGATGAGGCTACTTCCAAGAAGGTAGTGCTCAAGAAGGTGCTCAGTTCAACTGCAGTAAAGCTAGGCATGAAGATCAAAAGGCTAGCAGGAAGACAACCAATGTCTAAAGCCAGAGGATCAACTCAAGTACCTGAGATGCCTGAAAAGCCAGCTGCAGAAGGAAAGAAAAGGAAGGAAAGGGTCAAGAAGACCATGGCCAGAGTTGTTGGTCAACCTTCTATGATGGAAGAGGAAGAAGAGGTTGCTGCACCAACACCAAAGGCACAGAAGCTTATGGATGATGCAATAAAGTCAGGGGCTGCAACATCAAAGCCCAAAGAAGCACCCAAAGCTTCCCCCAAGCCCAAGATTGCACCAAAGAGAAATACTAGGAGTATACCAGCAACTGAGAAGAACAAGGCCCCAATGCCTGAGGTTGCTGCTGAGGAAGATGAAGAAGGGCAGGTCCTACGAAAGCTCAAACCCAAGATTCCAGATCACAATGATGCTCATCCTGTGACTGAGAACATGAAGATCAGGAAAAACTCAGGGTTGAGGCTATGGAGATTGTCTGATCCATATGCCACCAGGAGAAGGACTGCTGTAGATTACAGGTTCCACACCAAGGAGCAGCAGGACTTCTATGAGACAATCTTGTTGGACAAGAAGCCTATAGTGTGTGATATGAGATGGGTCGACTGGACCTACATGAAGGAAAATGAAGCACACTATCCTGGAGTGCAAGACAGTTTCATTGCTTGTGGAGTTGCAGATTTTGTTGGGCAGAAGCTCACCAACTGGAATGATGAACTCATTATGCAATTCTACTCCACATCACACTTCTATCCAGATGGCAGGATAGTTTGGATGTCTGAAGGAACGAGATATCAGTCAATCATAGAGGAATGGGCAAGTCTGATCAAAGCCCCAAAGGAGAGTGAAGATGATTTGGATATATATGCCAAGAAGAACATGGGACACAATTCTATGTCACATATGTACAAACAGATCCCAGACAAAGCCCTTGAGACTTTCTTGTTTGGGTCAGTCCATTTTCTTCTGTCAGGGCTGCCTACGATCAACTGGATCTTAAGGCACACTCTTTTGCCCAAATCAGGCGACCACAACATGATAAGAGGGCATGCAATTAACATGCTTCACATTTTTGATGTGCCCCAGAAATTCAAGGTCATGAGCCTTATGGTAGAAACCATAAAGAGGACTGCAGTAGATCAGAAGAGAAGTTGTGGATATGCCCCACAGATTCAGGAGTTGATTAACTCAAAGATGGGCACAGGAAAGTATCAGTTGGATAAGGAACATTTTCCTCTCTATCCAGACTTTGAGGATAATCAACTTGTCATGAATGAGAATGATCCATCATCAGTCCAAGCTCAAGAGAAGAAGGAGAAAGCAAGGAAAGAGAAGGCTGCCAAGATGCCAACTCAAGAGGAGGCATCTGAGTATTTCTTGAAGAACAAACAAGAGCAGCTTGGTTACTTGATAGCATCAACATTGAGGATTGAGAAGGGGTTGGCCACCCTAACTCAAAACCAGGAGAGCCTGGAAAGGATCATGGAACAAAAATTCTATGATCTTGATGTCAAAGTAACTGAGATTCAGTCAGTTGTGGAGCAGCTGCAGGATGACATGCAGGAAAGGAAGGGCAAGACAACCATAGATGCATTTGCCAGAGTGCCTAGAGCTCAGAGGTCAGCTACAGTGCCTGTGACAGACACAAGAGCTACATCATCTGCACCAGCTACAGCTCCTACAGCTCCAGGGCAACCATCTCCAGCACCAACTCCTCCAGCTCCCTCTACATCAACTGAAGCCTTTGAAAGTGCGTTATGTCGACTAGAGGGGGGGTGAATAGGCGATTTTTATGAATTCTTCACTGAGGAATTTGCCGGTGAGGAAATTCCTTAGCGAAGAACTATTAGCAGCGGAATAAGTACTCAGAAGTAAGCATAACAGAATACATGCATGGTCATCATGATGAAATGAAGACTAGCACAGAGTACAGAAAGCGTAATCACAGGATAACACAGGATGAGGACAAACAGACTGAAGAAATTGAACTGAGGAAATTGAGAAAGTCTTCAGTCAAAGTCTTCAAACACAGATATGAACAAACACTCAACACAGTAATGAGGAAATGAAAGGGTTGAGGAAATAGAACCAGTAGGTTGGTGAAGACAATGATTTGGTAGACCAGTTCCAACTGATGTCTCAGTTGTACGTCTGGTTGGAGCGGCTGAGTATTTAAACTCGAGGACACACAGTCCCGGACACCCAGTCGCTGAGCACGCAGCTCAGGACACCCAGTCCTCACCGTATTCTCCTTGAACTAAGATCACGCAGACCTCGTCCAATCACTCATGGTAAGTCTTCAGGCGACTTCCAAACCTTCACAGACTTGGTCACTCGGCGATCCACAATTCCTCTTGGATGCTCTAGACCTTGACGCCTAACCGTCTGGAAGAAGCACAGTCTTCAAAGGTAACAAGCGTCAGATCCACGCAGGATCAATTTCTTCAGTGATGCTCAATCACTTTGGGTTTGTAGGGGTTTGGTTTTGGGTTTTCCTCACTCGATGATTTTCGCTCAAAGTCCTCGGAGGACTGACAAGTGTCAAGTTCTCTCGGAGCAGCCAACCAGCTAGTGGTTGTAGGAGGCGGCTATTTATAGCCTAGGGAGCAGCCCGACATGATAAGACATAAATGCCCCTCAATGATATGACCGTTAGGTGGATAAGATATTTTGGGACAGCTGGCGCGCAGCACAGCAACGGTCGGAAATTTGACTCTCAAATTCCTCAGGGCTATCATGTTCCTCACCGTGTAGGTAATTCGCACTGGTGAATTCCTAACTCCTCAGTCAGAACAAATTCATCAGCGACCAGAAGAACTTCGTCTCTGTCACTGAAGAAAGTGACTGAACTGTATGAGATTTCCAAAGGCTTCACTCGAAGGGATTGGTAGGTGTAGGATTTTGAGTTGAGCATCACATGGAAATTTTTCCTTAGTATTTCCTCGACCCCCTTTAATAGTACGGTGTTTCCTATGACTCAAGAAGGAGAAAATGAAACTACGAAAACAAAAGTCTTCACGCTTCGTGTTCCACAAATGAATACCAAGTCTTCAAGGTCACACCAATTTCTTCACTTTCAAAGTCTTTAGAAAGTCTTCAGAATATCAAAGTCTTCAGTTGAAGAACTTCATTTTAGGGGTCGACTTTCTCTGTAAATATCAAACTCCTCATAGACTTATAGACCTGTGTATACTCACAAACGCATTAGTCCCTTAGCCTATAAGTCTTCAATACACCAAAATCACTAAGGGGCACTAGATGCACTTACAATCTCCCCCTTTTTGGTGATTGATGACAACATAGGTTAAGTTTTCAACGGGGATAAACATATGAAGTGTATACACTGATATTGAGGAATTTGATTACAAGATATAGTAGAACTCCCCCAGAAGATGTGCATAGTGAGGAATTTGCTTTTGAGGCAATGCACATTTGAAGAGTTGAATCATGGAGATCTCCCCCTATATCTTGTAATTCATACACGCATTTGATATATAATATGAATAATTTGAAATGCATGATGAAATATGGTGCCTGATGAGATTCAGCATGTGTGCAATGTCATTAATGAGGAATAAGCATGCAAAGCATAATGCAACAAAAGTATCAGTGCACCATCGGGTTTAAGATTACAACTCGATCCAAATAAAAGTTTCAGAAGAACGAGAGTTGTAACTTAAAAAAATGCCCTTAATATGGACCCGCTTGAAGACTAACTCAGATTTCTCCCCCTTTGTCATCAAATGACCAAAAGGATTGAAACTAAGGACTAACGCCTCTGAAGAATTTCAAGTTGATGGAGGAGCGCCAGCGTTGTCGGGGTTGTTTGTTGTAGCAGGGCCTGCAGCAGTGTCGTCCAAATCTTCATACTCATCAGTGTCACGTGATGAAGAATAAGAGCTGGACACCAAGGAAGGAACTTTGACCTTCTTGAATTTCTTAGGTGGAGGTGCAGACCAGTCAAATTATTCCTGACCCATATTCTTCAGATCTGCAGCGCTGTAGACATGAGAGAGAACAGCCCAGGTGCGGTTGAAGGTTTCATGGAGGTAGTATTGGTTTTTCTTCACTTCATTGTGTGTTGAGGTCATGTTGTGAAGAATTGAACCAAACTGATGCTTGACCCATTTATGATTGCGATCAACCTTCTAATGAAGACTGAGGAGTAACTCACGGTCAGTCATCACCCTGGGTGCTGTGGCTTGAGGATTTTGCTTGGCTGAGGTATTTGCGGCAGAGTCATGTGTGGCGGAATCGTCATTGGTAGAGTAAGATGCAGCCTTGCGAAATTGACCATCCAATGGACGAATGCCTTCATCAATCACAGCAGCGGCCTTGCCTTTATCATCAGCTGATGAAACTGTCTATTTGAGGACTTCAATGGGAGGCAAGTAACTACTGTGCTTCAGAGTGTCAGCTTTGTAATTCAGTGAAGATCTTGCCCTGATGAATCTCATAATCCAAGGATCATAGGGCTTCAGTTCGAATGGTGACATAGCAATATTGGCCAGAGTCCTCATGAAGAAATCATGGAAGTTGACGGGAACGCCATGAATGATGTTGAAAAGCATATTCTTCATGATGCCAATGACTTCTTCATCATTTGAGTCGTGGCCTTTGATGGGATCATTGTCTTCATCAGAATTCGATAGACAGTCCGAGGCACATAGAGTAATTCCTTGACGAGGAATTTGGTTCGTGGGGCCTGCCTTGGCTTCAAAGGCTTCATCAGCACTTGCATATAGTGATTTGAAAGTTCTGGTTCGTTGTAGATACAACGAGCACCATCAAGTGGAGGACTGAGTGGTAGAGCACGAAGCAATTCAGTTGCTGGTGCCTTGTAGTGAGTGTTTTCAGACATCCAGTCTAATACCCATGAGTTCACATCTTCAGCGTCTTCGGTGATGTGCAGAGTTGCATAGAATTGAAGAATGAGTTCTTCATTCCAGTCACAGATATCAATACAGAAATTCAGAAGTCCTGCGTCGTGAAGAACACTGAGGACTGGCTCAAAGCCGGGCAGAGACTCCATGTCCACATGAGGAATATGTGCATGATCGAAGACTTTGTCTTTGTTGAAGAGCACTGAGAAATAGAAATTGGCTTGGCTGGCAGTCCAGAAACGCCTCTTCCTTATGCGAGCAGAATCATATGGATTATAATCAGTTAAGAATACGTGCTCGGCAAAGAAATCTTCAGCCTTGAACTTCTGTTTGGTTGAGAACGGATTCTTTTGCTTTGGCAGAGGGGTGTCAGTGAGTTGCATCACCACCTCAGGAATCGCGAGCTCAGGTTCTTCAGGCTGAGGAATTTCTTGTTCCTCAACAGGTGCAGTCTGAGGATCAGCAGCAGCAGGTTCATCAGCACTAGTGGCTGGAATTTCTTCATGGACAAATGAAGTGGGTTGAGTTTCTTCAGAGCCCATTTGAACTGTTGGTGCAGGGGACTGTGGAATCTGTTGGATCGGGGTGAAGAGAGGAGTATTGGGATGCTGACTTTCCCAAAAGTCATCATTCATCATAGGTGTGGTGCACCCTATATCCACATCTTCATCTTCAATTTCCTCAACACCAACCTCTTCAGCTGTGAACTGAGGCATAGGTGAGGAAATGACTGGCATTGAAGGGATTGCGTCCACTTCAATTTCTTCATCAATCTGCTCTGATGAAGCAGCAGAATGATTTTCTTCATCAGATCCGCTTGGGATCTCATAGTCTTCTCCAAAAGGAACAAGGTCCTTTGATGGCATGGAGGAAATTGGAACAACATCAATTGGATTTTCGAGTGAGCTGGTCATTGGCTTCATTTTCTTCGCAGCCGAAGAATTTGACACAGCTGATGCCTTCCTTTTCTTCACTGCAGCTCGCTCTGCAGCCTTGGTCTTCTTCACATCAAAGGCAGATGGAAGAATTGGAGTTGGTGTTGGCACAGGAGGAGCTGAGGAATCTGGTTGAATTTCTTCAGGCGCAACTGATACAGTTGCCCTGACTTCTTCAGTTTCTTCAGGCGCACCACTAGTGGATGCCCTGACAATTTCTTCAGCAGCTGGAATTTCTTCACCAGCTCTGGAACGAGCATGATCTTCAGCAGGCTGAAAGTCATCAGCGGTGCTGGCATGTTCTTCAGCAGGCTGAGCAGAGTCTGTAGCCTGAAGATTTTCTTGTTGCGATGGGGCTGCAACATTTGTGAATTTCTTCGTCAGGTTGACGAATCTGACTTTGGCCTCTTGCCAATCAGCATAGTAGGCATCAAAGTTTTTGTTGAGGTCTTGAATTTCAGTCTGGACCTTGAGAAGTTCCTCAGGTGTCATTCTGACAATGTTTTTCTTCAGGAACTTCTCCTTTCTGTATTGAACTTTCTTGATCTCTCTTGCCTTTTCAAACTTCCATTTCTCTTCAGTGATGAAATGGGTCAACATATGACTTTGTCCAGGGGTCAGATGAAAATCAGGCATTGGGGTGTTTGGATCCTTGTGCCAGAGATCAATATAATCGAGGATTTTTCTCGGATCCAACAGCAGTGGCACAGATGTGCCTTTGGCTCTAGCGGCCTTCACCTATCTGTCTTTGATGATTTCTACAAGTTCATCATCAGAAGCTTCATCATCAGAAGGCACATGGAATGCGACCTGTTTCTTCTTTGGACTTGGTCGAGGACCTCGTCCAGCTGTTGCTTTGGTCTTCAATAGTGTGGGGCCTGATGAGGAAATTGGTGCAGCTGAGGAACTTGCTGAGACACCAGAGGCAATCGAGAAACCAGCAGTCCTTTGACATGTAGCCAGATGCACAGGAGCTGAGGACTTTGAAGGAGCTATTGAGGACTTTGGTGGAGCTGTAGCAGTGTGAGGAATTTGCCGTGAGGGCGCTACTGAGGAACTTGGCCGTGAGGGCGTTGTTGGTGAAGCACTTGGCTTACGAGCATGCTTCTTTGGCATGGATTTCCTCAGTTTGACCGAGGCCTCAGTAGCAGTAGCAGTGGCAGAATCCTCATTGAATTTCTTCACTGCCTCCTTGGCTTGTCTTGCCAATTTAGCTTGGCGCTTAGCCCATTCTTCAGGAAAGTCCTCACCACGTTTGATGCTTGTGGGGTCAGCTACTTGGCCAGGTGCCAATGGAGCTCTTGGGCATGGAGGATTGAGGGCGAATTTCTTCATGTACTTTGGAGTCACATATCTGTATTCCCTCCATTCCCTTGCCCATCTCCATTCAATCTTCTGAATGCGCACCTTGCGCTGATTTTTGTTTTCTTTGCCAAATTTTGCTTCATCAGGTGTGCAATAGTCAGCATAAATTTCCTCAGGGATTTCAAACGCAGTCATAACCTCAGGTTTCTTTCCTCCTTTCTGCGGCTTCTTACCGTCTGCCATATTCTTCAGTTGAGGAATTTGAACAATTGAGTTCTCTGAAGAAGTATGCAGTTTTTCTTCGAGGAACGCTGCAAATGAGTTAAGTTGATGAGAGCCTAGTGATTCAGCAGCAGACATGAGTACCTGTGAACAGAGTACAGGTGCGAGGAATTCGGAGAGGTCATATGCGTTCTGAGAAGGTTTTTCGAAAAGAACAAGTTTTGAGGAATTTGACCAGATGAACCTTGAGGAATTTCACTAAGCGTTCTTGTCTTAGGTTCCAGAGTTGTACAAATCGAAGATCCACACAATTAGGGAATCTTGAAGAAAATGATTGCTTAGAGAAACAGTTCAAGATCATATGATGTGTGTGGTGTTCATATGTGTGAAGATTTGAAGAATAAACACCTTTGAAGATTTTCAGGAAAGCTTGAGAATCAAAGTGAGTAATAAAAGTAACTTTTAATTACCCAAAGTGAAGAACACGACGAACTGAGAAGAACAGATGGGAAGTTCGTCAGGTTAGATCTTCCTTGCCCTAACTCGGCGGAGGAAGACAGCTACGGCGGCGGCAGAGTGAAGATTTCCGCGGTCGGCTTGAGTACGACGACGACGAGGTCGAGGCAGCGAAGCTCTTCCTCACCGGCGACGATGGAGTAGCGGCGACGCTAGGGTTTGAGGAGCTCGAGCGGGAGAGAGAGGTCGAGCGGAGTAAATGAAGTGAGGAAGGGGTGAGGGGTATTTATAGACACGGTGAAAAACTGTTCGACCGAAGATTTGGGACGAACGTGCCCCTGCCCTTTCTCCTTCACGCGACATGTGTCACCCACGTACTGTGTAGTGGAGATCGTGTATGATCGTGGGTGAGTAAAATAATGCATTGTGGGATGCGGAACGGTTTGAGCGGCAAAACCGAAAGTTTGGATAAGATTTGTTTTAAAGTTTCGTTCGCAATTTCTTCAGCTGACAAGGACACAGTGAAGATTTTGAACGAGTTTCAAATAGAATGCATATGAAGAATTTGTGAATAGATTGGGTTGAGTATAGCATAGAGGGGGAAGGGTCCGATCACATTCACTTAGCAGAAAAAGCAACTTTAAGAAATAGCTATAAGTGAATGTTGTAGAGGACATAAACTCATATATATATATATATATATATATATATATAGCCAATGAAGAAAAATGAAGGAAACAGTGAAGATTTTGCAAAGTTGAAGAATTTGAGAAACTGAAGAATTTCAAAATTGAGGAAAAACACAAATTGAAGATTTTCAACTTTTTGTGGTGGCGTGACCCACCGTATAAGAATGATGATTTCAGACACCGCGTACAATTGTCGTAGGGCTCTGAGAATCAAATTCTTCATTAATTTCTTCACACTTAGAGTGTTATTCTTCATTGATTGAAGAAAAACGTTTCTTAATGTGTTGCACATCTAAGTCATCAATTTTGCATAAGTGTTAGGATGTGTGTCCTTTTCAAAGAACATTCGAAGATTCTAAGATATTTAGCTCACACCGCAACTTGCTAAATCTCTTCTCATCCAAGGGCTTAGTGAAGATATCAGCTAGCTGTTCTTCAGTCTTCACGTGCTCGATGGAGATGTCGCCCTTCAACACATGATCACGAAGAAAATGATGACGAATCTGAATGTGCTTTGTCTTCGAGTGCTGAACTGGGTTGTGAGCAATCTTGATGGCACTTTCATTGTCGCAGAGGAGAGGCACATTCTTCACATTGACGCCATAGTCCTTGAGTGTTTGCTTCATTCAAAGCAGTTGAGCACAGCAAGAGCCAGCAGCAATGTATTCAGCTTCCGCAGTAGACAGTGATACGCAGTTCTGTTTCTTCGAGGACCAATAGACCAAAGATCGTCCGAGGAAATGACAAGTGCCAGAAGTTGACTTGCGGTCCACACGATCACCAGCATAGTCAGAGTCAGAATATCCAATGAGATCAAAAGCAGAGCCCTTGGGATACCATAATCCTAGTGTTGGTGTGTGAGCTAGATATCGAAGAATATGCTTCACAGCCTTATGGTGTGATTCCTTCGGTGCAGCTTGAATTGGGCACACATGCAAACACTAAGCATTATATCTGGTCTAGATGCACATAAGTACAATAAAGAACCAATCATGGAACGGTATACCTTGTGATCGAAGTCAATACTATTTTCATCAGTGCATAGATGGCCTTTTGTGGGCATAGGAATTTTGACGCCTTTGCAATCTTGCATGCCGAATTTCCTCAGTACATCTTTGAGGTATTTCTCCTGAGATATGAATATGCCATTGCGCTGTTGACGAATTTGAAGACCTAAGAAGAATTTGAACTCTCCCATCATAGACATTTGATATTCTTCACTCATCATATAGGCAAATTCATCACTATAACGTTGGTCAGTACAGCCAAAGATGATATCATCAACATATATTTGGCACACAAACAGTTCACCATCATAAGATTTAGTAAAGAGAGTAGGGTCGAGTGAACCGGGTGTGAAGCCATTCTTCACGAAGAATTCCTTCAATGTATCATACCACGCCCGAGGGGCTTGCTTGAGGCCATAGAGGGCCTTATTAAGTCTGAAGACTTTGTCATGATTCTTTGGATCTTCAAAACCTGGGGGTTGAGCAACATATACTTCTTCCTCAAGCTTACCATTGAGGAATGCACTTTTCACATCCATTTGATATAAGATGATATCATGATGATTAGCATAAGCAAGTAATATGCAAATAGCCTCAAGTCTAGCAACAGGTGCAAAAGTTTCATCGAAATCAATTCCTTCAACATGTGTGTAGCCTTGAGCTACCAGTCATGCCTTATTCCTTACCACAAGGCCATTTTCATCTTGCTTGTTGCGGTAGATCCACTTTGTGCCAATGATATTATGCTTGCGAGGATCTGGACGTTTGACCAGCTCCCAAACATTGTTGAGCTCGAACTGATGTAATTCTTCTTGCATAGCCTGAATCCACTCCGGCTCCAAAAATACTTCATCTACCTTAGTGGGCTCTGTGATAGAGACAAAAGCATAGTGCCCACAAAAGTTAGATAAATGTGAAGCTTTTGAGCGTGTGAGAGGACCTGGTGCTTCAATGTCATCGATGATCTTGTCAACTTGTACTTCTTTTGCAACGCGAGGATGAGCTGGTTGTCGTCGAGGTATTTGATCATTTTCCTCAGCACCATTGTCTTCAGCATTATCTTCAGGTGCGTCAGCTCGACGTTCTTCGCGTACTGGAATGAATTCTTCAGCAAATTCTTCAGTAGGAATGACATCCCCAGTTGCCTTGAACTTGATAGAATCCTCAGGTGCTGGTTCATCTAACACAGAAGGTAGGTGCTCTCTTTGCGAGCCATTAGTTTCATCGAACCGCACATCTATAGTTTCAACAATCTTGTGAAGAGCGATGTTGAAGACTCTGTAGGTGTGCGAGTCCTTTCCGTAACCAAGCATAAAACCTTCATGTGCTTTCGGTGCAAATTTAGAATTGTGGTGAGGATCTCTAATCCAACATTTAGCACCGAAGACTTTGAAATAACTCACATTGGGTTTCTTGTCAGTGAGGAGTTCATAGGCCGTCTTCTTGAAGAATTTGTGAAGATATACTCTGTTGATGATGTGGCACGCAGTATCAATTGCATCAATCCAAAAACGATGATGCGTTTTGTATTCATCAAGCATAGTGCAAGCCATCTCAACAAGAGTTCTGTTCTTGCGCTCCACGACGCCATTTTGCTGAGGAGTATAAGGAGCAGATAACTCATGAGTAATACCAAGTTCATCAAGATAGTCATCAAGACCGGAATTCTTAAACTCAGTTCCATTGTCACTTCTGATGTGCTTGATCTTCACACCAAAGTTGGTTGAAGCCCTCGAGGAAAATCGTTTGAAGACTTCCTGCACTTCATGTTTGTAAGTAACAATGTGTACCCATGTATATCGAGAGTAATCATCAACAATGACAAAACCATATAGAGATGCAGCATTAGAAACTGCTGAGTAATGATTAGGTCCGAAGAGGTCCATGTGAAGCAATTCGAATGGACGAGTAGTGGTCATGATAATCTTCGCTGGATGCTTGGCCTTGGTCATTTTTCCAGCTTCACAGGCTCCGCATAAGTGATCCTTGAGGAATTTGACATTCTCAATGCCAATGACATGCTTCTTCTTTGCAAGCGTGTGCAAATTCCTCATGCCTGCGTGACCAAGTCGTCGATGCCATAGCCAGCCTTCTGAAGCTTTTGCAAGTAGACACACCGCTGGTTGTGGTCCTGTAGAGAAATCAACAATATACAAATCTCCTCTCGTAAAGCCTTCGAAGACTTTGGAATTGTCAGCTTCCATAATCACAACACAGTGATACTTGCCAAAGACAACAACCATATCAAGATCACAAAGCATTGACTGACATGAGGTTGTATCCTAAGGACTCAACAAGCATGACTTTGTCCATGTGTTTATCCTTAGAGATCGCAACCTTACCAAGACCCAATACCTGACTTTTTCCTTTGTCAGCAAAGATGATATGCTTCAGATGTGACGGTGATAAGGGAGCATCCATCAAAAGATTCTTGTCACCAGTCATGTGATTTGTACATCCACTATCGAGGACCCATTCAGTGGTTTTGGGTTGATCATCCTGCAGATGAATTAGTGTAACTTACAATCTCATATGCTTCATCAGTGAAGAATATGATATCAAGTTCATCAGATGAATTTCATCAAGCAGTAAACAGATATAGCAGTATGAGGACGTGTGAAATGAAAGTTCATTTCATCATGGTTAGCCTGCGTCCTTTCAGGCAATTTTGTCAGGTCCCCAGCAAATTCTTCAGACGTTAAGGCACGTCTGGAGACCTGACCCTGCATAAGAGATTAGTTCTTTTTCTTTACCACCCACATCTGAAGGGGTGGCAAAGAGTTTATCACTCTGCGAGCACCATACGAGAATGGTGGCATAGAAGCCAAACCATTTCGTTTCACATAAGAGGGGTTAGGGTAAGCATATGAATAAGCAGAGAAATTCTTCGAGGACTTATGAACATAATGATTTGAAGAATAATGTGCATATTCGTAGCCCTTAGCTCTACCCTGTGAAACAGAGTTGTTAGCACGATGATAATCATATGAGGACTTTGATCCATTTGAGGAATTTGATCCATATGAGGACTTGGATCCATATGAAGAATTAGGTCCATATGAAGAGTTTGTTCTGGGGTTCCTATTCTTCACAGGTGGTGTCATGAGGACATTCACCTGAAGACTTTCAACATAACTTTTGGGAACCCAGATTTTCTTCATAGGGGAACCGTTCCTGCAGTTAGTCCCAACATATCTAGCAAATACTTCACCATTCTGATTTTTGAACAGTTTATAGTTGGAGTCAAATGACTCATCAGAAGAATGAGGAGATTCACATGTAAAGCCAGATAACTTGGATGGATCAACTGGAGGTCCCTTTGCAGCAACCCATGAGGTTTTGGGGTACTCCTCAGGCTTCCAATATGTTCCATCAGCATTAAGTTTCCTCTCAAAGGCAATACCCTCTTTCCTAGGGTTTCTGTTGAGGATCTGCTTTTTGAGCACATCACAAAGAATCTGATGCCCTTTGAGGCTTTTGTACATGCCTGTCGTGTACAGTTCCTTCAGCCCTGCATCGTCAGTGATACTAGCAATGTCCTCAGATGAGGAATTAGTGATAGCAGATGCAGGTGAAGAATTTGTAACAGTTGAAGCATTTGAACATTCAGGTGAAGAATTAGCAGATTCACGTTCAATGCACTTTAAACATGGAGGAACAAATTCTTCCTGAGAAGTGCTGATTTGTTGAGCAAGTAATGAATCGCGCTCCTTCTAAAGATCTTCATAACTCACTCTTAGCTTCTCAAGATCTTTCTTTCTTTGAAGAAATTCATAAGAAAGTTTCTCATGATCAGATAAGAGAGTGTTATGATGACTTTGAAGGTTATCAAACCTAGACTGAAGTCTCTGAAGATTTTTAGTCAGGGCTTTAGTGCGATCCATTTCTTCACCTAACATATCATCACTCTTATCTAGCATGTTTTGAACCTTTTCCAAGGCATGTTGTTGTTTGGTGGCAATGCAAACAAGTTTGGTATAGCTAGGTTCAATATCATCATCAGATTCACAGTCACTAAATTCAGATGAGGAACATTCGGTTACCTCGACACCCTTTGCCATGAGACATGATGCAGAAGATGATGATTCTGGTTCGAAAGTCATCGTTTTGAGAGATTTCTTGAAGTCCTCAAACCAAGGATCATGACGGGTTCGATGACCTTCATAGTCGTCGGAGATTCGGTCCCAGATAAGCTTTGCATTGCAAAGATGCATAATGTGCCTGAATTGATCTCTGGATAGGCAGGAACAGATGATATCCTTCACCATGAAGTCAAGTCGAGTGTATTTGCGAATATCATCTGCGTTCGCCGACTTGCATAGATCAGTAAGACCAATCTCAGTGACGGTCCACACCTCGCTGTCCCTTGCCATGAGGCACTTCCTCATCATGGCCTTCCACTTGGGATAATCATGACCGTCAAAGATAGGGCATGTCACTTTCTTCATACCTGCGGTCGACATAACTAAAACTCCAGGCGATTAAACCAAAATCACACATAACAAGGGAGTACCTTGCTCTGATACCAATTGAAAGTGCGTTATGTCGACTAGAGGGGGGGTTAATAGGCAATTTTTATGAATTCTTCACTGAGGAATTTGCCGGTGAGGAAATTCCTTAGCGAAGAACTATTAGCAGCGGAATAAGTACTCAGAAGTAAGCATAACATAATACACGCATGGTCATCATGATGAAATGAAGACTAGCACAGAGTACAGAAAGCGTAATCACAGGATAACACAAGATGAGGACAAACAGACTGAAGAAATTGAACTGAGGAAATTGAGAAAGTCTTCAGTCAAAGTCTTCAAACACAGATATGAACAAACACTCAACACAGTAATGAGGAAATGAAAGGGTTGAGGAAATAGAACCAGTAGGTTGGTGAAGACAATGACTTGGTAGACCAGTTCCAACTGTTGTCTCAGTTGTACGTCTGGTTGGAGCGGCTGATTATTTAAACTCAAGGACACACAGTCCCGGACACCCAGTCGCTGAGCACGCAGCTCAGGACACCCAGTCCTCACCGTATTCTCCTTGAACTAAGGTCACGCAGACCTCGTCCAATCACTCGTGGCAAGTCTTCAGGCGACTTCCAAACCTTCACAGACTTGGTCACTCGGCGATCCACAATTCCTCTTGGATGCTCTAGACCTTGACGCCTAACCGTCTAGAAGAAGCACAGTCTTCAAAGGTAACAAGCGTAGGATCCACGCAGGATCAATTTCTTCAGTGATGCTCAATCACTTTGGGTTTGTAGGGGTTTGGTTTTGGGTTTTCCTCACTCGATGATTTTCGCTCAAAGTCCTCGGAGGATGGGTTGCTCTCAAATGACAAGTGTCAAGTTCTCTCGGAGCAGCCAACCAGCTAGTGGTTGTAGGGGGCGGCTATTTATAGCTTCGGGAGCAGCCCGACATGATAAGACATAAATGCCCCTCAATGATATGACCGTTAGGTGGATAAGATATTTTTGGACAGCTGGCGCGCAGCACAGCAACGGTCGGAAATTTGACTCTCAAATTCCTCAGGGCTATCATGTTCCTCACCGTGTAGGTAATTCGCACTGGCGAATTCCTAACTCCTCAGTCAGAACAAATTCATCAGCGACCAGAAGAACTTCGTCTCTGTCACTGAAGAAAGTGACTGAACTGTATGAGATTTCCAAAGGCTTCACTCGAAGGGATTGGTAGGTGTAGGATTTTGAGTTGAGCATCACATGGAAATTTTTCCTTAGTATTTCCTCGACCCCCTTTAACAGTACGGTGTTTCGTATGACTCAAGAAGGAGAAAATGAAACTACGAAAACAAAAGTCTTCACGCTTCATGTTCCACAAATGAATACCAAGTCTTCAAGGTCACACCAATTTCTTCACTTTCAAAGTCTTTAGAAAGTCTTCAGAATATCAAAGTCTTCAGTTGAAGAACTTCATTTTTAGGGGTCGACTTTCTCTGTAAATATCAAACTCCTCATAGACTTATAGACCTGTGTACACTCACAAACACATTAGTCCCTTAACCTATAAGTCTTCAATACACCAAAATCACTAAGGGGCACTAGATGCACTTACAACCTTCATTCTTGGAGTTATCCGGACACCACCACCAACTAAAGACCAAGCCTGAGAGACGATCTAGCACTATGCATTTTCTATGAACTTTTTGGTAACTTGTTGCCAAACGGGAAGAAATATGTATGGATCATAGGCTTCGAGAGAGAGATTTGCTGTTTTTTGTTCTCTCTTGTCTTCTTGGTTGAACTTGTTTTCTTTTGATTGCTTGAGATACTATGCATTACCTGTGAGACATTGATGATCATGTGTTTGATCATAAGCTACACTTATGCTTGATTATATGATATTATCTTACCTATCCCTATATGATCATTCACTTTGCTTGGTGGTGAGTGCATGTATTCAATCTTCATTATTTTGAGCGCTCCACCAAGATGTATGTGACATGGAAGAGTAACCCATGAGCCTAATTCCTTGTGCATTTGCAGTCCAAAGCAAATCTTAAAATATGCACAAATTTAGGGGGAGCTCTTGCTTATCACATACTTCTCAAAGCGACGATGTTTTTCAATCTTATTATCATTTGTCGAAGCTTTGATCTATATCTTGTCACCAATTACCAAAAAGGGGGAGATTGAAAGTGCAACTATCCCTAGGTGGTTTTGGTAATTCATAACAACATATAGCTCATTGAGCTAATGCTATTCCAAGACATATATTTCAGGAAAGCTCAATTAATGGCATGGCATGGATGATGAAAGTGGATCCCTCAAAATATCAAGGACAAAGAATTGGTTCAAGCTCAAAAGCTCAAGACTCTTCGTTTTATATTTCAGTGATCCTGAAAGTGCGTTATGTCGACTAGAGGGTGGGTGAATAGGCGATTTTTATGAATTCTTCACTGAGGAATTTGCCGGTGAGGAAATTCCTTAGCGAAGAACTATTAGCAGGGGAATAAGTACTCAGAAGTAAGCATAACAGAATACAAGCATGGTCATCATGATGAAATAAAGACTAGCACAGAGTACAGAAAGCGTAATCACAGGATAACACAAGATGAGGACAAACAGACTGAAGAAATTGAACTGAGGAAATTGAGAAAGTCTTCAGTCAAAGTCTTCAAACACAGATATGAACAAACACTCAACACAGTAATGAGGAAATGAAAGGGTTGAGGAAATAGAACCAGTAGGTTGGTGAAGACAATGATTTGGTAGACCAGTTCCAACTGCTGTCTCAGTTGTACGTCTGGTTGGAGCGGCTGAGTATTTAAACTCGAGGACACACAGTCCCGGACACCCAGTCGCTGAGCATGCAGCTCAGGACACCTAGTCCTCACCGTATTCTCCTTGAACTAAGGTCACGCAGACCTCGTCCAATCACTCGTGGTAAGTCTTCAGGCGACTTCCAAACCTTCATAGACTTGGTCACTCGGCGATCCACAATTCCTCTTGGATGCTCTAGACCTTGACGCCTAACCGTCTGGAAGAAGCACAGTCTTCAAAGGTAACAAGCATCGAATCCACGCAGGATCAATCTCTTCAGTGATGCTCAATCACTTTGGGTTTGTAGGTGTTTGGGTTTGGGGGTTTTCCTTACTTGATGATTTTCGCTCAAAGTCCTCGGAGGATGGGTTGCTCTCAAATGACAAGTGTCAAGTTCTCTCGGAGCAGCCAACCAGCTAGTGGTTGTAGGGGGCGGCTATTTATAGCCTAGGGAGCCGCCCGACATGATAAGACATAAATGCCCCTCAATGATATGACCGTTAGGTGGATAAGATATTTTGGGACAGCTGGCGCGCAGCACAGCAACGGTCGAAAATTTGACTCTCAAATTCCTCAGGGCTATCATGTTCCTCACTGTGTAGGTAATTCGCACTGGTGAATTCCTAACTCCTCAGTCAGAACAAATTCATCAGCGACCAGAAGAACTTCGTCTCTGTCACTGAAGAAAGTGACTGAACTGTATGTGATTTCCAAAGGCTTCACTCGAAGGGATTGGTAGGTGTAGGATTTTGATTTGAGCATCACATGGAAATTTTTCCTTAGTATTTCCTCGACCCCCTTTAACAGTACGGTGTTTCCTATGACTCAAGAAGGAGAAAATGAAACTACGAAAACAAAAGTCTTCACGCTTCATGTTCCACAAATGAATACCAAGTCTTCAAGGTCACACCAATTTCTTCACTTTCAAAGTCTTCAGAAAGTCTTCAGAATATCAAAGTCTTCAGTTGAAGAACTTCATTTTTAGGGGTCGACTTTCTCTATAGATATCAAACTCCTCATAGACTTATAGTCCTGTGTACACTCACAAACGCATTAGTCCCTTAACCTATAAGTCTTCAATACACCAAAATCACTAAGGGGCACTAGATGCACTTACAATCTCCCCCTTTTTGGTGATTGATGACAACATAGGTTAAGTTTTCAACGGGGATAAACAGATGAAGTGTATACACTGATATTGAGGAATTTGATTGCAAGATATAGAAGAACTCCCCCTGAAGATGTGCATAGTGAGGAATTTGCTTTTGAGGCAATGCACATTTCAAGAGTTGAATCATGGAGATCTCCCCCTATATCTTGTAATTCATACACGCATTTGATATATAATATGAAGAATTTGAAATGCATGATGAAATATGGTGCCTGATGAGATTCAGGATGCGTGCAATGTCATTAACGAGGAATAAGCATGCAGAGCATAATGCAACAAAAGTATCAGCGCACCATCGGGTTTAAGATTACAACTCAATCCAAACAAAAGTTTCAGAAGAACGAGAGTTGTAACTTTAAAAAAATGCCCTTAATATAGACCCGCTTGAAGACTAACTCAGATTTCTCCCCCTTTGTCATGAAATGACCAAAGGGATTGAAACTGAGGACTAACGCCCCTGAAGAATTTCAAGTCGATGGAGGAGCGCCAGCGTTGTCGGGGTTGTTTGTCGAAGCAGGGCCTGCCGCAGTGTCGTCCAAATCTTCATACTCATCAGTGTCACGCGATGAAGAATAAGAGCTGGCCACCAAGGAAGGAACTTTGACCTTCTTGAATTTCTTCGGTGGAGGTGCAGACCAGTCAAATTCGTCCTTGAGACCCATATTCTTCAGATCTGCAGCGCTGTAGACATGAGAGAGAACAGCCCAGGTACGGTTGAAGGTTTCATGGAGGTAGTATTGGTTTTTCTTCACTTCATTGTGTGTTGAGGTCATGTTGTGAAGAATTGAACCAAACTGACGCTTGACCCATTTATGATTGCGATCAACCTTCTAATGAAGACTGAGGAGTAACTCACGGTCAGTCATCACCCTGGGTGCTGTGGCTTGAGGATTTTTCTTGGCTGAGGTATTTGCGGCAAAGTCATGTGTGGCAGAATCGTCATTGGTAGAGTAAGATGCAGCCTTGCGAAATTGACCATCCAATGGACGAATGCCTTCATCGATCACAGCAGTGGCCTTGCCTTTATCATCAGCTGATGAAACTGTCCGTTTGAGGACTGCAATGGGAGGCAAGTAGCTACCGTGGTTCAGAGTGTCAGCTTTGTAATTCAGTGAGGATCTTGCCCTGATGAATCTCATAATCCAAGGAGCATAGGGCTTCAGCTCGAATGGTGACATAGCAATATTGGCCAGAGTCCTCACGAAGAAATCATGGAAGTTGACGGGAACGCCATGAATGATGTTGAAAAGCATATTCTTCATGATGCCAACGACTTCTTCATCATTTGAGTCGTGGCCTTTGATGGGACTCATTGTCTTCGTCAGAATTTGATAGACAGTCCGAGGCACATACAGTAATTCCTTGACGAGGAATTTGGTTCGTGGGGCCTGCCTTGGCTTCAAAGGCTTCATCAGCACTTGCATATAGTGATTTGAAAGTTCTGGTTCGTTGTAGATACAACGAGCACCATCAACTGGAGGACTGAGTGGTAGAGGACGAAGCAATTCAGTTGCTGGTGCCTTGTAGTGAGTATTTTCAGACATCCAGTCTAATACCCATGAGTTCACGTCTTCAGCGTCTCCGGTGATGTGCAGAGTTGCATAGAATTGAAGAATGAGTTCTTCATTCCAGTCACAGATATCAATACAGAAATTCAGAAGTCCTGCGTCGTGAAGAACACTGAGGACTGGCTCAAAGCCGGGCAGAGACTCCATGTCCACATGAGGAATATGTGCATGATCGAAGACTTTGTCTTTGTTGAAGGGCACTGAGGAATAGAAATTGGCTTGGCTGGCAGTCCAGAAACGCCTCTTCCTTATGCGAGCAGAATCATATGGATTATAATCAGTGAAGAATACGTGCTCGGCAAAGAAATCTTCAGTCTTGAACTTCTGTTTACTTGAGAACGGATTCTTTCGCTTTGGCAGAGGGGTGTCAGTGAGTTGCATCACCACCTCAGGAATCGCGAGCTCAGGTTCTTCAGGCTGAGGAATTTCTTGTTCCTCAACAGGTGCAGTCTGAGGATCAGCAGCAGTAGGTTCATCAACACTAGTGGCTGGAATTTCTTCATGCACAGAGAGAGTGGGTTGAGTTTCTTCAGAGCCCATTTGAACTGTTGGTGCAGGGGACTGAGGAATCTGTTGGATCGGGGTGAAGAGAGGAGTATTGGGATGCTGACTTTCCCAAAAGTCATCATTCATCACAGGTGTGGTGCACCCTATATCCACATCTTCATCTTCAATTTCCTCAACACCAACCTCTTCAGCTGTGAACTGGGGCATAGGTGAGGAAATGACTTGCGTTGAAGGGATTGCGTCCACTTCAATTTCTTCATCAATCTGCTCTGACGAAGTAGCAGAATGATGTTCTTCATCAGATCCGATTGGGATCTCATAGTCTTCTCCAAAAGGAACAAGGTCCTTTGATGGCATGGAGGAAATCGGAACAGCATCAATTGGATTTTCAAGTGAGCTGGTCATTGGCTTCATTTTCTTCGCAGCCGAAGAATTTGACACAGCTGATGCCTTCCTTTTCTTCACTGCAGCTTGCTATGCAGCCTTGGTCTTCTTCACATCAGAGGCAGATGGTAGAATTGGAGTTGGTGTAGGTGCAGATGGAGCTGAGGAATCTGGTTGATTTTCTTCAGACACAACTGATGCAGTTGCCCTGACTTCTTCAGTTGCTTCAGGCGCACCGCTAGTGGATGCCCTGGCAATTTCTTCAGCGGCTGGAATGGGATCATCAGCCCTGGAACTACCATTTTCATCAGCAGCCTGAACTTCATCAGCGGTGCTGGCATGTTCTTCAGTCGGCTGAGCTGAGGTTCCAGCCTGAGGAATTTCATGTTGCGTTGGGGCAGCAACATTGGTGAATTTCTTTGTCAGGTTGATGAATCTGACTTTGGCTCCTTGCCAATCAGCATAGTAGGCATCAAAGTTTTTGTTGAGGTCTTGAATTTTAGTCTGGACCTTGAGAAGTTCCTCAGGTGTCATTCTGACAACGTTTTTCTTCAGGAACTTCTCCTTTCTATATTGAGCTTTCTTGATCTCTCTTGCCTTTTCAAACTTCCATTTCTCTTCAGTGATGAAATGGGTCAACATATGACTTTGTCCAGGGGTCAGATGAAAATCAGGCATTGGGGTGTTTGGATCCTTGTGCCAGAGATCAATATAATCGAGGATTTTCCTCGGATCCAACAACAGTGGCACAGATGTGCTTTTGCTCTAGCGGCCCTTTCTTGTCTGTCTCTGATGATTTCTGCAAGTTCATCATCATAAGATTCATCATCAGAAGGCACATGAAATGCGACCTGTTTCTTCTTTGGACTTGGCCGAGGACCTCGTCCAGCAGTTGCTTTGGTCTTCAGCAGAGTCGGGCCAGATGATGAAATTGGTGCAGCTGAAGAACTTGCTGAAACACCAGAGGCAATCGAGAAACCAGCAGTCCTTTGACATGTAGCCAGATGCACAGGAGCTGAGGACTTTGAAGGAGTTGTTGAGGACTTTGGTGGAGCTGTCGCAGTGTGAGGAATTTGCCGTGAGGGCGCTGCTGAGGAACTTGGCCGTGAGGGCGCTATTGGTGAAGCACTTGGTTTACGAGCAGGCTTCTTTGGCATGGATTTCCTTGGTTTGACCGAGGCCTCAGTAGTAGTAGCAGTGGCCGAATCCTCATTGAATTTCTTCACTGCCTCCTTGGCTTGTCTTGCCAATTTATCTTGGCGCTTAGCCCATTCTTCAGGAAAGTCCTCACCACGTTTGATGCTTGTGGGGTCAGCTACTTGGCCAGGTGCCAATAGAGCTCTTGGGCATGGAGGATTGAGGGCGAATTTCTTCATGTACTTTGGAGTCACATATCTGTATTCCCTCCATTCCCTTGCCCATCTCCATTCAATCTTCTGAATGCGCACCTTGCGCTGATTTTTGTTTTCTTTGCCAAATTTTGCTTCATCAGGTGTGCAATAGTCAGCATGAATTTCCTCAGGAATTTCAAACGCAGTCATAACCTCAGGTTTCTTTCCTCCTTTCTGCGGCTTCTTACCGTCTGCCATATTCTTCAGTTGAGGAATCTGAACAATTGAGTTCTCTGAAGAAGTATGCAATTTTTCTTCGAGGAACGCTGCAAATGAGTTAAGTTGATGAGAACCTAGTGATTCAGCAGCAGACATGAGTACCTGTGAATAGAGTACATGTGCGAGGAATTCGTAGAGGTCATATGCGTTCTGAGAAGGTTTTTCGAAAAGAACAAGTTTTGAGGAATTTGACCAGATGAACCTTGAGGAATTTCACTAAGCGTTCTTGTCTTAGGTTCCAGAGTTGTACAGATCGAAGATCCACACAATTAGGGAATCTTGAAGAAAATGATTGCTTAGAGAAACAGTTCAAGATCATATGATGTGTGTGGTGTTCATATGTGTGAAGATTTGAAGAATAAACACCTTTGAAGATTTTCAGGAAAGCTTGAGAATCAAGGCGAGTAATAAAAGTAACTTTTAATTACCCGAAGTGAAGAACACGACAAACTGAGAAGAACAGATGGGAAGTTCGCCAGGTTAGATCTTCCTTGCCCTAACTCGGCGGAGGAAGACAGCTACGGCGGCGACGGAGTGAAGATTTCCACGGTCGGCGTGAGTACGATGGCGACGAGGTCGAGGCAGCGAAGCTCTTCCTCACCGGCGACGATGGAGTAGCGGCGGCGCTAGGGTTTGAGGAGCTCGAGCGGGAGAGAGAGGTCGAGCGGAGTAAATGAAGTGAGGAAGGGGAGAGGGGTATTTATAGACACGGTGAAAAACTGTTCGCCCGAAGATTTGGGACGAACGTGCCCCTGCCCTTTCTCCTTCATGCGACATGTGTCACCCACGTACTGTGTAGTGGAGATCGTGTACGATCGTGGGTGAGTAAAATAATGCATCGTGGGATGCGGAACGGTTTGAGCGGCAAAACCGAAAGTTTGGACAAGATTTGTTTTAAAGTTTCGTTCGCAATTTCTTCAGCTGACAAGGACACAGTGAAGATTTTGAACGAGTTTCAAATAGAATGCACATGAAGAATTTGTGAATAGATTGGGTTGAGTATAGCATAGAGGGGGAAGGGTCCGATCACATTCACTTAGCAGAAAAAAGCAACTTGAAGAAATAGCTATAAGTGAATGCTGTAGA